>NC_051158.1:5247331-5290673 GCF_013339745.2 Dermacentor silvarum
ATTGAAGGAGGAAAAGGGTAAGAGGTCAGGGGCGCGCACAGCAACAGCGTTCGCCGTGCAATGAACTGCGGTCGCAGATGCCAGGAGGTTGTAAAACGTGGAGCAGTGGACTGTGGTGACTTTCCCTGAGGAAGACGAGTGAGTTCGCGGCCTCAGACGAAAACTGGTCTTTGCTGGCTGCTTCAAGCCGAACGGACGACAGAGATTTCGAAAAAGTAAATATACTAGGACAACGCAAGAGAGCGAACCGGCGACCGAGTGCTCCACCTCCCTTTAGCGAAAACCATACTAAGCTCCATGCCCTGTCTACGACGTACGACACCTCTCTCTCGGGAAAACTGCAAACCAACTAGACTCGAGACCGTTCTCCGAGTCAAAGATACTCAGACCGTGGGCGACATCCTTCACTGGCGCAAAAAGCGATGAGTGTGCTAGTACGGTACTTAAAGTGCAACTGGTCTGAGAGACCACTTATGGTGTCCCTGGGCATCCTTCCACGTGTACTCCGTGCTGTCTCCCTATTTTCCTCCTTCTATTCACCCTTTCCCTTATTCTCAGTGTAGGGTAGCAAACCGGACGCTCGTCATGGTTGACCTCCCTGCCTTACTTCTCCTTGCTTTCTCTCTATATTAAGCTCCACTGGACTGCAAAATGATTTACACCATTACATGTGAAAAGGGGTGTAAACTGTCTATAACTGACACCCTTACACCCTTTTGTGTAGTGGTGTGTTATAGATAGATTTACACCCCTTTTCCCCCCGTAAGGGTGTAAATTATTTTACAGTGCATACAGACAGGATAAGTTCACGCGCAATCTGTCCATAAGTTTGTGAAGATGAACTTCACAATATACACATCTACAATGGTCTTCTATCCTCCATGACGTGTGCAGCTGACGTTCAATTGGTATGTATACGTACGTACATATTGTGGCGATCTGCTTTAGTGAATCACTTGGTACTCTGTCATTGATCTTTTATCCGTACCAGCCGCGGTATAGCTCAGTCGCTGTGGCGTTACATTGCTGATCTCGAGGTCGCAGTTTCGATCCAGTCCCCGGCAGCCGAAATTGCATGGTGCTGGAATGCAAGAAAAAAAAAAAAGAGAGAGAGAGAGAGAAAGCTCCTATATCATGCGTTTGGCACACCGGAGTCCTCCGCTATGGCTTGTCTCATAATCAGATCGTAGTGTCGGTACGTAAAACAACAGAATAAAATTATTTTTTATTGCGAAAGTGTTATATGCCCCATGAAGCGGAAAATACGGCGTCCGTCGTTATCATCCGATGGTGTCAAAACCCACGTGACCAAGTGACGACGTCACGTTCCCGGCGCTGGACCTGCTACGGCTCGTACTGCGAAATCCCACGGCGAACAGCCACTGCGTCAGACCTGACCCACTCACAAAATTGCCATAAGGTGGATTTAAGTGGATTGAGGTAGATTAAGGTGATTAAGGTAGCATAAAGTGGATTAGGGTGAATTAAGGTTGGAACAAATTAGAGCAAGATGGATTAAGGTGGAGTCTTGAATTTAACGTGATAACTTAGACAAGTCCTCATGTTTTCGCATTTTTAGACTGTCTTCGATTGTGTTGTGTCATTCCGATTTTACGGAGTTAGTGCCCAAAACAGTAACACGAACCGGCCCCTCAAAATGTCCCGGTCAGTGGTAAACACGTGCGTGCCAAAACAAACGTAGCCAACAGACGACACGTCGGAAACACGGCCGATCAGACTGTTGTAACGTGTGGGGAACTTTGCTAGAAACGTATCGAATGCGTTCTTCGTACGGACAATCGTACGGTGGTGCGGGCGGTTTTTACTGTCGTACGTTTTACGCGGAACGAGTCAGAATAACGAGAAACAAGTGTTGTCTTGCAATGAACTCACTACAGCTATTTGGCTTTTCACCACGCAGCACACGTGACCTCCCACCATTGGCGCATACATCCCAGCAACACTTACCCCTATACCGCTGTTCCAGTACCAGTTCCGCTGATACACTCTTAACCCTTGTTCTACGTAAGTTCTACTATGTAAGCCGAACATATTCGGAAATTTCTTCCTTTTACTGATGGTTAAGCTGGAAAGCTAAGTCGAACATTTTTGCAGATCTGTTTCACTTATTTAGAGGAACATGTGTGAAACGAAATTTTAGAAATTCTAGTATACCTGTACCTCCTCTTCATTTTCTCTATAGGTCTTGTAGTTCTGCCAAGGTCGTCGTTATCTTTCTCATACTCCTTATTCATGCTATATATCTAATATTATGTTGGGAATGTCTGCAACAATACTGCAGCTGGCCTCTCCAGAACGTTGACTCGCCATATTAATGAAGGGATGATGTGAGGTGAAATGCATCGTTATAAATCAATTAAGCAGTCCGCTTACCAACCCCGGAGCTATATTTCAGTCCAGTTTATTTCCTTAACCAACCCTATGTTAAGGGTATTACATAAGGGGTGGGGTTACATGCTGCCGTTTTATTCAAATGCGAGATCTGTTGGCCTTCGTCAAAAACGTCGATGGACAACTGATAGATGCAACTTGCTGTTTCATGAAGAACGAAATGCTTTCGCGCAATCCTCCATTGGTTATGTCTATTTTTTGACGTCAGCTCACTTCTTTTTGAACAGGCTATTGTAGTTCGTTCGTATATAGAAACTTAAAACAAACAAGCATCAAGGAGTCATTCTGCCACAGAGCTGTGAATATTGCAGAAGTAATTTCTTTCCTAACCCTCGGCATCGTGTTTCGACGCGCCGAAAGAGGCAATGCATTTTCTTTTTTCGTTTTATTTCGTTTCACGTTTTCTTTACAGCTCCATGATTTCGCAATAGCTTATAGTTTCGTTGTACCGGGCGGGAGCGTGGTGGTTCATTTCGCTAAGAGACGCCGGGCTCGAACCCACCGGGGCTGTACATTGAAAGCGCGTTTGCCTCGTTACTAAGTGGCCGCATTCTCCGGCAGCGTGCCTGGGCGTCGAAACCACGGCGTGAAATCTTAATGCTTTGCGCAGCGCGCAGGGTCGTGTACATTATCTCACCCCCTTATTGAACTTACTCTCCGCACTAAACTTGCTTTGTTTCGCGCTTTCCTTTCTGTTTCTTTTAAGCCAGCTTATTGTTTCGGCTTAGCCAGGCGAGCGTCGTCCCGTTCGTGATCCCCCGTTTCCTGCGATTCCCGTCGTTTGCGTTTCTTTATTGTTTGCCCGCGATTATAGTGCTCGGAGCAATCAGCTTAAGTTGCGGCCGAGGTCAAAGTTTACTGCGCTTGAAATACTTCCTGGACTCGGCTCCCCCTTGGTGCTCTAGCTGTTCTGGTTCATGACGTGACGAGAACGTAGGAGGAGAAGGTACTTACTATACACCAGGTAGCTTTTTTTAAAGGTTAATTTAATTTGTAAAAAAAAACTCCCGGGGGAGGGGGGGGAGAGTATACCAATTTTCATAATTGAGCTAGATTGCTCGATGAGACGGACATTATACTAGCAGGACAAATCGAAATGCGTAACTGAATAATTGACGAAATTTACTAAACAGCTTTGGACCTTATTACTTTACGGCATACGTTGCAATTTGCGCATTTGAAGAATGTGAATTCGCGAGGGCAGATCCGTTTGGAAGAAGCCCTGAGAATGACACTGGTTTTGATATATGTGCCGCAAAATTTGGGGTAGTATTCAACGTTATTACACTTTATTTTAATGCAATGAGCGTGTATGCGTGTATGTGTACGTATATTGTAACGAAGCCACCACGCCGAGTTGAACACTACCTTTTAATGACGTCACTTGTCGCCATCTTCCAGCTTCTGTCTTCTCGTCTTCCTCGTTTTCTACTTGCATCCACAGGGCTTAATTTTCAGCGGAGATACTCACGGCGATGAGGAATGCGTTTTGGTTGTCTGACATTCAGGCGTCACAATATGCATAGTGCAACTGACGGTGCTCTGCTTCGGACAACCGTCATTTGCACTTCGCTCCTCGAACATGCAGGACGTTTGTCGAGTGAGAACCCGAACAACACTTCGCAATGTGGTGAACGGCGGTTTATAAATCGTGGATCCAGGACCTCAAGTAGGTGAAGCGTAAGGCTAACGCATTCCACTCGTACTTAGCGGCAAATTGCCACTGATTTGTTTCTTCTTTTTAACGAGACGTCCCTTTCGCACTTTGCAGGACAAAAATAAATGGAACTTCAATGCACTCATATTTTCCTAGACTTTGGGCAGCACCACGCGCATCGATGTATCTGCGCGCTAAGTAACCAGACGTGGTGAAAGACAAGTTATTCCGGTCCCCTAGCTCTGCTACAAGAATAGCCGGCAGCTGGGCGATTTGGCATGCACTGATTCATCTTTTTTTAACAAACTGCGTGGTGGGACAGGACACGAGGAAAGAAGTGAGACAGACGGAGCGGTGGCTCTCATATATCCTCAGTGCTGTTTTTGGGGCATCCAGCTTTATGATTCAATAAGTTTGCTGCGAAAGTCGATGACATTGCGGTCTATGACATTAGAACTAAATGCGGTAACGGCAACCGTAAGTTCGAGCTAATGTCCCAACCATTAGTGCACATCCGTTCGCGGAATCACTGTGCCACGGAGACATACCGACCGCATTGTGGAAATTGAGCGGCATCTGGAATGCATACCACCATTTCATCGCTATAACAATTTTTACGCAGAGCTGCTGGCTGTCCAAAGTCGTATAACTGCACTTTTTTTTTTTTTTTTTTTGGGGGGGGGGGGGGGGGGAGGCCGGCTTTTCATTTGAGGCTTCGTTATTGGCCGCCCTATAAAACTCTCACCGACGAAACGGTTCGCTCGAATTGTTCGGGCGGAACGTGACTGGTGGACGCGGCGACAGATTTGGAATGAAAAGTGCCACCTATGGCGAATTGCTTTTTGCGGCAGCACTCGACGCTGTTTTGTGCGCGGAAGGCGATAAAACCGGGCATCGCCTCATCCTCACCCGCTATATGCCACATTAAAATTCCGCCACGCGGATCAAAGTGATTGAGTTTGTTCGCGAACGCAACGAAAAAAAAAAGTTTATGAGGCGAGGTTTTTCATGAATGAAATAAACACTGCTTCGCAGGCAGCTTCGGTACGGTTTATCGTCGATCATTCGTGGCCATTATCATCTACCGACACGCACACACGATCAAAAAAAAAAAAATGTTCAAATTCGATATCACCAAAGTTCGCACGTTCTGCTCTTGAAATTGAAAGAGGGATTTTGCGCAAAGAAACACAACTTTCGTATGAACGGCGCAGTTTTCTATCGGTTGCGGCTTTGATGACGAATTCCGCGCATTCTCTTTGATCGCTTTGCGGTTTCGTTGCTCGCGCTTCGTCGCTTCCGAATAGATTGAAATTGGTGCCGTGATGATAAAAGTTGAGAGACTTTTGCGAAGGCACGAACGGCACGACGAGGCAGGGAATTATCTCAAGTATTTGGCTATAGTATTCAAGGAGCGCTAAGTGACTCGCCATTAGAGGCAGCTGAATTGTGATGCAAGTTCGGACATAAAATACAGAAAGGCCTAAATTCAAAATTGTTTTCTCTCATAAGAACGTTTTGTCATATGCCGGCTTCCTGTGAGAATAAAATCGAACTTTCAAGGAAGTACGACCGACCGACCGACCGACCGACCGATCAATGAATCAATGAATCAATCAATGTATCTATGTATCTATTAATCAGTCAATCTATCAATCTACCAATCTATGAATTCCTCTATCTATATACAAATAAATCAATCAATACACCATTCTATAAATATATCTACTTATATCAACCAATTATTCACTCAATCACTCACTCAATCAATCGACCAATCAATCAATCAATCAATCAATCAATCAATCATTCAATCAATCATGTGTAAGCGATTATGACTGGCTGATGTTCTTTCTTATAATTCAAGCGTATGAAGCCCGCTTTATCAGCTGGATCAGCCGGCCTTGAACGGCAGATGATAAGAGTGGCACAGAATCGAGCGCAAGGAAACGCTACGGAATCGCGGCCCAAGTCTTCACCTTTGCTTACGCTGCCTTCCGGAATCATCCCATATTAAGCGAGATTCACACTACGTCACACACCACCGATTAAGCCAGGGGGTGAGTATGACGGAGCTCGGTGCCATCAAAACACGTCACGGTTATCTGCGGAGTCATTCGGCGATCGGTCCCGTCGTAGCGTGAATGCAGCTTTGCCAGACCAGACAGGCGGGCAAGCAAAGTGGACGAGCAAAAAAAAAAAAAATAAAAAAAAAGCTTCGCTTCAGGAGACACTGGCGTTGATATCCATGATCGTTTCCCCAGTTTGTATGTATCGCCAGATCGCCAGTGAACGTCTATGCATCTAAAGTTTATGTATATTCAGTGAATAGAGAGTTTTAGAATAGGGGCCCCAAAAGTTTGGAGCCCCAAAGAGCTTTGCGGGTGTTAGCGTTGGGGCATGCAAGAGTGAAGAGTTTTAGAATAGGGCTTTGCGTTTGCAAATAGCGTCTTGCGCTTGCAGCGCCACTACGGTGTCAAATAAAAACTATTATAAATATTAAAATAAACTATACCATTTTATGATAGGAAGAGTAATTTTGACTTTCGTGGTTTTGCGTTTAATTACAATTGAGAGGTTATTCTATTAGCAGCAAGCGATTTGTTGCGCGTAATTTTGAGTAACCAACTTGACGTGCCTTCACCAGCCAAGCTAATCCACGTTAGGCCTATGAGCGATGAAATCGACAATCGAATTCGGAATCAGCGGCGTCTAATGAATCAATCTTCATTACACACGTTAGTTGAGAGAAAACGATAACCGCAGTCACTTCTCCTAGCTTACGAACTTCACGCGTTACCAAAAATCAAGCCGAGTTTGGTACTCGGAGAGCCGTCGCTTCGATGGGTGCCGCCATGTTTGTTGACGCAAAGCTTTTGGGGCTATTTTTGGGGCTCCCGCTAAATTGGTGAAATAGCGTGCCCAACGCAAAACCCAAACGCAGTTAGCGGCTCGCGCATGCGCAGTGGTGTCGACGCTATTTCATTGGGGCCCCAAAACGTTTGGGGCCCCTATTCTAAAACTCCCTAATGACTAAAAAATATGGGGTGTTACGTGCCAGAACCATGACCTGATTACGAGGCACGCCGTAGTGGCTAACTCGGGAATAATTTGGACCACCTGGGGTTCTTTAACGGGCACCTAAATAGAAGTACACGGGTGTTTCCGCAATTTTTCCCCATCGAAATGCGGCCGCTGTGGCTGGGATTTGATCCCACCATATTGTGCTTAGCAGCCCAGTACCATAACCAGTAAGCAAACCCGGCGGGTAGGGGATAGTTACCATTCACTCCCCTTATACAGAGGTGTGTTGCAGTAAATTCCGATGTCGAAGACAAGTTCATGCAAGAGGTCAAAGAGGCATCAGCGAACTGACCAAAGCGCGCTGCTCCAGCTTCTGCAGCGGGCACTCACCACCTGTTGCGGCTCGGTCCAGGAACGATTAGACTACTCGAGAAAAGATACTAAGTTCTGCCAAGCTACGAACGGATCATACAGATAGCAATACCAGTGTGAAAGCTTGCACGGACGATGAGTTGGCATGATGAGTTGGAGTTGGCACGGACGATTAGTCGGCGATGAGTGGCATCGAAATAGAGGTCTAAGCCATAGGGCAAGCTTCAATAAACATTTCTATGCCTTATCGTTCCGGTCCGTTCAATGCGTTTCGCTGTGCTGAGATCGATGGCCGAGGGCAGAACAATTTTACGAGTGTGAAAGGTCGGTGGGGATCTAATGCGTGCAAGTTCTTTTTGTAACCGTCGCCTGTGAGTATGCCATCTGCCGACTGATGGACCGTTGATCTGTGCCGTCTCGTCTGAGTGAATAGTTACCGTTTGCTCCTCTCCTATAGAGGGCGAGCGCTTCAGTAATTGCCAAAGTCGAAGGCAAGCGCGTACAGAAAGGTCGAAGAAGCATGGAAGCACAAGTAAGAAGCACACACGCGCTAACGCGGAGGGAGACCACGCCGGGGAGAGGCAAATCCAGAAAGGCTTAGCGATCCAATTACAGGGCGAGCACGCATCGGTAATCTAGTTTGGCTCCCGACACCGGCTTCAGCTCCTTCTTTCCTTTCAATGCTGGGAGCCTTTTTGCGCCCTGGTCTACGCGGGAAAGGAAGGCGCGTTAGCGTCGCTATTCCGGAGGCTTCCCTTTTTCCCCGATCAAGCCTGGGAACGCCACCGTCCTCGCCATCTTGTGGGTCGTGTCTTGTATGTATACACAGAGAGCGTCTAGATGCACTGTATACGCTCCGCAGGCATTCTGCTTGTTGTTGATTATTTGAGTTGAGAGAGAGAGAAATGTTTATTGATAGGAAAGGTATACATGGAGAAATTTGCTGAAGGACCTAGTCTCTGGTCTGCTATACTCTGCAACTGGGGTAAAATGGGTTAGGGAGAGATAGGGAAATGTAGAGGGGAACATGAGGTGAGAGTACCCATACTACATTGAATGCTGTAGTGATAAGTCCAGTGTACGGCGGACACCGTGCGCAGTTCTTACAAATGCACGACACGCGATGTCTTTAGATTATTGGAGACTGTATACTAACTATAGCGATTAGGTGTCTATATGTCCATACGCAAATGTGCCCTGAATACAAAGCACACTGATGGATTGATCGATTGATCGATTGATTTTTGGGCTGTAGGATTGCTGCTGCTACTTTGCGTGCGAAACCATCTCCTCAAAATACACGGGCGTGGGGTTTGGCTAAGTCACGGCAAGGCCAAAAACTGCCGAGACGAATTAATGTGCACTTAGAGAAAGTTTATTACTTCACTGACGATTGAAATCCAATAGCAGTACAATGCACTGCATGCTAGTAGTACCGAGAAGGATGACGAGAAATTGAGGTGCCCGACTTGATGTGCCTGACAACCAGGTGAAGTCGACAGACTGGATTTGGTAGGGTTGCTCTAGTTATTTTAGATGACCCTGCGTTCTGAGCGTATGCCGAAAATTGCTCGAATATAACGTGGTGCCCATTTTAATGTTGTGCTATATGTTCTGTTAGGCATCGGGATAATTGCGCATAGCTCATTCCCACTTCACGAGGTCTGCAAACGACAACGACAACAACAAATAGGAAAAAAGAAACCACTAAGGTCTACAGAAACACAGGGTGATAAATGGACCATAGTTCCGAATATAGCATAGTCTGCTCGGTCAAGACGGCCGTACTTCCATGGAGGAGAAATCCAGAAAACGCTCGCTTACTTAGATTTAGGTGCACGTTAAGGAACCCCACGTGGTCAAGGTTAATTCGGAGCCCTTCACTACGGCGTGCGGCCCGTACGGCCCATTGTGCAGATTGGAGTCGTTAAACCTCACCATTTAGGTATAGTTTAATGCCGCTTAAGCAAAAGAAGTCGACTTACATTCGTACTGATACGCTATAGCTCGGTGCCTACTGGCTTATAATAACGGGATACTACTGCACACGGACAGGGCTAAGGAGTGTCCAGCGAGGAAAGCGCCGAGGGCTCGGGACAGGAAAGTACGTACCGAAAGAGACTTACGAAAAAGTAGACAACCGCGCGATAAACGTGCTCTGGGGAGCCTATATATACTAACGCCCCTTCCCGCCAGGCATCCCTTCCCTACGGCACCCTTTTCCCCAGGGGAGCAGCTAGTGGCCATCACAGCCGCCATTCGAGTCCGGAACCGGAAGGGCAGCGGAAAATGAGAGTATACGTCGACCGGAAGTGGAGCGCCGGAAGTAGTTGTTTCGCGCCCCGCGCGGAACTCCCTTTCCCCGCGCCTATGTGGCCTTCTCTCGGCGACGCCAGTGGTCGGGGTATAGGAACCGTATTTCCCCATCGCTTCTGTCATCGTCCGAGCCTGTGGTGTCCATCGCCTTCCCGAATGACACGGGAAGCGTTTTCCCCGTAAAACGTCACTATAGGGCATTGCGCTTCCGTGGCATCCATCTGTATAGCTGCGGCTTCGATGTGGCCGTTAGAGACTGCCTGTCGGAGCGACCCATTAAATATGCGACACTGGGCCCAACACCCGGAGTCCGGGTCCCATCGGTGCGTCGGCGTACGTTTGATTTGCTTTTCATAATTATGAATGGGAGGTAGAGACAGAGAAATGAAAAGGCCTGTGCGATCGACAAAACGAGAGTGTGATTCGCTAAACTACGAACAAGGCGTGTGCGAATATAGCATAGTTACTGTAGCACTTGAATTGCTGTTGAATTGTGTAAAATTGACGTACTAATTGCACTGATGTGCCATTGAATTACAGTACTACACTTGTAAATAGAAGTTGAATTGCGTACGTTATATGATGCTGCACGAGCGATTTGTATTAATAGTTTTACTGTAACCCACCCCTGTAACGGCCTGAGGGCAAACAGTATACTGATACAAAATAATTGAATGGATTAAGTTCTCTGGTTTTACGTGTCA
Organism: Dermacentor silvarum; assembly: GCF_013339745.2. NCBI lineage: Eukaryota > Metazoa > Arthropoda > Arachnida > Ixodida > Ixodidae > Dermacentor > Dermacentor silvarum. The sequence goes on from NC_051158.1 coordinate 5,257,817, forward strand.
ATACCAAGATATGGTTATGAGGAACGCAGTATTGGCGGACTCCGTATTAATTCTGACCACCCGGATTCTTTAACGTGCACCGAATGCATGGTACACGGGTGTTTTAGCATTTAGCCCCCATCGAAATACGGCCGCCGCGGACCGGATTCAATCCTGGGCCTTCGGGCTTTTGCAGGGTGTTCAAAATTAGGCTTTATGTAACTTTTAAATATCGCCTGTGGCAGGTAACATAATTATTATCGTTGAGGTGGGTTATTCGAAGAGGCGGACATTAGTAGCACGAGAAATTGAAAAACATATTCAACTAATTAAAAAAACGACTAGTTAACTTCTTAGTTAATTACTTTACGAGACATATTGCAATTTACGAATTGTAGCCGGTGAGCTTGTCAGGCGTATCCACTTGGAATGATTTTGCAGAATGACACCAGCATTCGTTCCAGAAACAAAAAACAAAAAAAAAAACAAGATGGTGTCATCTGCATAAATAGCATATTCTATTGTCCACTCTTACAATCTCATTTATAAAAATGATAAACAAAAGTTGGCCAAGTATACTACCCTGCGGTACGCCATGCCTAATTTTTGATCGTGCGGACAGTTCTTTCTTTATTGATACACACTGGTGCCGATCGGTCAAATAGCTCTCAATGAAATTTAACACGACATTCGCAACGTTAGCAAGTTTCCGTCATTAAAGCACAAATGCAGCATAAAGAGTAAATAAGCAGTTTATCTGCATGCTTAAGACTCACTGGTGAGTGCGCATGCTGGAGGTTTAGCCGGTAAAGTCCGACTCCCTGCCAGTTAAATATAATACTTTAATGTTAATTTTAAACTTTTTATATAATAGACCACACCATTAAACTTAAAAAAAAAAAAAACAGTAGTGACTTCCCCATACGATATGATCGACTTCATTGACTGCAGGCTTCTCGTGGTCGCTACTATGCCATGTTTTGTCACATTCCATTGTTTTTACACTGTGATGGCTTGTAGGACGTTTTGAAACTATCGCGACGATGTTTTTGCGTGTTCAAACAACCCCGCATGCACAGGGAGGAGTGAACACCGCGCTTTCTGAAAACGACTGCTCTGGTGGCCGTCGCTGCCCCACGTGACCCGTTCTCTCGGCACAAGCCGGCGAGATGCATGCGAGTGGCGTCCCGGCAGGGTTACTTGGAGGAGGGATGGGAGAGGGCCTGGTTTGAAACGGCTAGAATCCAAGCCAGAGCCCGGCTGGCTTGGGGGCACGGCATCTGGATCTGTCAGGACGCGAGTCTCAGCACACCACCGCGGGGCCCCAACCAACCCCCTCCGGTGCGGCCTATTGTTCTACAGATTTGCGGGGCTACGTCTAAACGCCCCCCCCCCCCCCCCCTCCCATCGCCCGAGTTCCGTGCAGCACTGTAAAGGCTACGGCACGCTCGTGGCTGCAGATCAAGTCGAGACAAACTTTTGCTGACAACGTACGCTGAAAATAACACGAACACAGTTGGACCACTAGCATGGTTGGTGAGTTTCAGCTCTAATGCAGAATAAATTTTAAGTCAGCCTTGGAAATTCAAAAGATAACGCAAGCACGTCGCCCGACACTAACACACCGCTGTAAAGAAAAGGTAGATCACAAGTGACAAGTAATGTGTGCATGCTTGTACAGTTTCAATTGTACAAAAACATCTTTGGAAACGTAGGGAGTGAGAAATATGATGCATTTAATTAAACGTGGACATATTTGCTTGACTGGCGGTTTGGAATGTTACTCCAGGTTTTGTTTCAACGATATGACGTACACAGTTATTAGACGAACACACAAACGGCACACAAACGCACAAACACCCCATAGACACGCACCCACTAAAACTGATCATAAAGAATGCAGTTTGAAAGAATACTAGAAGTGCTTTCCTTGCAGACAATGCGCGAACAGTGTTTTTCCATGGGCCAAAAATGTCGTGCAGTTTTAGGCTAGAGAGCCTGCTCAGCAAGGTGGAGCGCTTTCCATGACAAGAATAAAATTATGAGCCAGTTTTAGCTCTAGTAATAATCTGATCCGTGCAGTAGGCAGGATGGCGAGCTCGTACAGAGAGTGTTGTGTATCCACCACTGCTTGCTTGATTGATTCGTTAACAAAAGGTTCCAGCTATGTGGTCGGCTGCGTTGTTTGACAATGCACTGTGATTTAAGCGTGAGAGAACAATGGGACGCTCGTGTAATTGTTTGCAGCGTGGTGGTTGTCTGATCATTTAGTTGATGTTCATCGGTTGTTGCTCTGCCCGTTACCATTGTGCTTACATGCAGGAATCGCAAATACTGAATCATCAATGACAGACAGAAGGACGGACGGACGGGCGGGCGGGCGGGCGGGCGGGCGGGCGGGCGGGCGGGCGGGCGGGCGGGCGGGCGGGCGGGCGGGCGGGCGGGCGGGCGGGCGGGCGGGCAGGCAGGCAGGCAGGCAGGCAGGCAGGCAGGCAGGCAGGCAGGCAGGCAGGCAGGCAGGCAGGCGTTAAGCCTTGTCAGTGGTAGCTGGTTCTGACTGCGGGCTGGTTTATACAGCGGAGTAACATCGGAAGGATAAGATTGCGTTGGGGCGTCCACGCAATTAAGCGAAAGGTAGTGAACGAGAAGAAAGGGAACCGAGGGGCCCGATTTTTATTAATCATATCATAAGAAGCCAACAAACAAGGACACCAAGGACAACATAGGGAAAATTACTTCGCACCCTTCGCATTACGCGTGCGATGCTCTTACCAATTGAGCTACCGCGCGCTGTTTTCTCATCCACTTTCTAGGGCATTTATGTTTTACTACTAGAACTAACCCTCGGAGTGTTACCCAGCGCCACCACTCACAAACCTTGGCGGCGGATGTGTAACATCTGGTCTGCCGCAGGCGTCACGAGTACGTGATCTTTTTGGGTGAAGGCAACTAATCAATATACCCACACATGTTACCTGAAGTCATCAATGTTACCGGATTCAAGACCCTAGTTATGTAATGAAAGAGAAGAAAGGGAACCGAGGGGCCCGATTTTTATTAACCATATCATAAGAAGCCAACACACAATGACACCAAAGAGAACATAGGGGAAAATTACTTGTAATTACTAGCTGAATTAGAGAAATGATAGATTAATTACACTACATAACGAGGGTCATAGCGATGGTCATAGCGCCGGGGCTACGTTCAAGGCCGTTCTCTCGTCAACCATATTTATTGCTACTTTTTAAGAGCCCAGCTCTTAGGGGCCCGGTACTACGTTGAGCGTCGGCGTAACCGAGCGAAGGAGCACAGCGAAAGATGAAAGAGCGAACGCGCAGCGGGAGATGAAAGATGCGAGTCGCGAACGGCGGACACCAATGAGAGCGGCCGCTTCAGTGACGTGCGCGCGGGAAACTGGTGTCATGCGGACCCCCCCCTCCCCCCCCCTACCCCCACGCATCGAGTAGAGAGAGAGAGAGAGATAAGTTTAATGATGCGAAATGCAGAGAGGTCGGCCTGAGGTAAATTCCTCTAGCCAGCTACTCTGCGTTGGGGGAAGGGGAAGAGGGAAAGAAAGAGGGAAGAAAGAGGCGCATGATGGGTGACGATGATGAGAGAAGGAGGATATGAAACATATGGCAAGCACTTTGGCATGCTCAAAGCCTACAGTCCAGGCCCGTACTTTTTAAAAAGTTCAGTAGCGCCTGCATGGCCTTGAAACTTGATTGAGTGTCTGGCCAAGGGCCTAAAATAACGTCCTCCGACAACGGTGAGCTGTCGAGACGCGTAAGGTCATTATTCAACCTTTGACGCTCTTGCACGTATCTAGGGCAGTCACAAAGCACATGACCTATAGTCTCTTTGACATTGCACAATTCACAGTCTGGAGACTCGGTGCGTCGCATGAGGTGTACGTATCCGCGCGTAAACGCTACCCCCAGCCTTAGTCTGCGCAGAAGACTGGCACAGCTGCGTTGAATTTTCGGTGGTAGCCTAAATTTCATGGTAGGGTCCAATCTCTGCAGTCGTCTGTGTCGATTATCCGGATTGTCCCAGTGCTTTTCAGTCGATTTTCGGATGACACTGGAGAGAAGGCAGTTGGCGTCCGCTCTTGAAAAAGGAATCGCAAGCATTGACTCTGGTTCTTCCAGTGCTTTCTTCGCTTCGGCATCAGCCAATTCGTTGCCGTGTATACCACAGTGACTGGGAATCCACTGAAATGTGATGTGGTGGCCGTTTTCTTGCGCTAAAGTGTATAGCTCGGCAGTTTGAAGAGCCAACACTCTGTAAGCGCTTTCTTTCAACACCAGTCTAAGTAGTTGCAGAGCCGACTTTGCGTCACTGAAGAATGTCCATACTTGAGGAGGCTGTTGCAAAATATATCGAACAGCCTCTCTGATTGCCACTAGTTCCGTAGATGTTGTAGTCGTCTTGTTCCACAGACGAAACCGTCGAATGACTTCATGCGCAGGCACGACGAAAGCCGCACCAGACGCATACGACGAGACCGATCCGTCTGTATACACATCCACCGAGGAGCCATATTCTTTCGACATATATTCAAGTGTTAAATGTCTGAGGCCGACGGTAGGTATTCGCGATTTTTTAGAAATTCCGGGAATAGATAGACGCACCCGTATTTTGGACATTACCCATGGGGGCATACGTGGAAGGTCAGCAGGGGCAAAGTATGATGGTATGGCAGATGCTTGGCATTTAATGGCTCTTGAAAATGTGGAGTCTGGCCGTATGTCGGGAAGTGTCGATAAGGGGTGGCATCCATGACGGCACAGTAGTCGCAGGAATACTCGAAGAGGTTCGCATCGTAGATAGACAGGTAAAGGGGTGACGCGAGCCTCCTCAATTGTTCCGTAGGTTGAGGTGCAACGTGGAACACCGAGACATGTTTTCAGCATCTGTGCCTGGGCACTTTCCAGCGTACGCAAAGATGACCGGCTCATACCTGATAAAACTGGCAGGCTATACCGAATGTAGCCGACGTAGAGAGCCTGGTACAGCCGGAGTAGCGAATGCTCAGATGGGCCCCACTTCATACCGGCCAAAAAGCGAAAAACTTGAGCAAGCCCAGTTAATTTTTTCTTTAACATTGCCACATGCTTTGACCATGAAACACCGCGGTCAATGACAACGCCGAGGTATCTGTGGTGGGCCACATATGGGATGGTATTGCCATTGATCATAATTGGATACCAACACATAAGCTTCCATGTGAACGCTATCGCAGCGCACTTTTCTGGAGCCAGTTGCAGTCCTTGGCACTGCAGGTACTGAGACGTTAAAGAAACGGCTCGCTGCAATCTTGCACGAATTTGCGGTCGTGTGACTGCGGACGCCCATATGCATATGTCATCTGCGTAGGTACTGATGCGTACTGTGTCAGGAATTATTTCCGCAAGGCCAATAAGGGCAATATTGAAAAGAGTCGGGCTGAGGACTCCTCCTTGAGGCACTCCACGGACCACAACGTGTCTTCTCGTTTCGCCATCAGTTGTGGACATGAAGACTGTGCGACCATCTAGGTAACTTTCAATCCACATGTAGAGACGGCCGCCGATGCCCAAATTACCGAGGGCATCAAGAATGGCTTCGTGCAGTACATTGTCATAGGCTCCTTTTATGTCCAAGAAAACTGCTCCTACAAGTCGGTGTCGCCTTTTTTCGTGTTCGATCGTGGACACGAGATCAATGACCCCATCAATTGCAGAACGTCCACGTCTAAATCCGGTCATCGTTTCAGGATAAAGCTCATTCCCTTCCATGAACCATTCTAATCTAGTGAGCACCATTCGTTCCATCACCTTACCGACACAGCTAGCTAAAGCTAGTGGCCGGTAAGATGACATTTCGTAAGGCGATTTTCCTGGTTTTAGAAGGGCCACCAAACGGCTGGTTTTCCACTGCTTCGGGACTGTACTGGATGACCACGTGGCGTTGTAGTACGACAGCAGGACTTTCCGACCTTCCACACCAAGGTGGCACAGAGCAGTATATGAAATACCGTCAGGTCCAGGTGTAGAAGATCGTCTCGAAGCAGCAAGAGCAGCTTCCAATTCCGGCATCGTGAAAGGAAGGTCAAGACGAGCATCTTTAGGAGGTGGCACGGGTCGATGCAATGTTGGACATGTTAAAATATTGGTACGGGTGACTCTCTTACAGAAGTCTTCGGCAACCTGCACTTCCGTCAGAGATTGGTGAAGTGCTAGAGCATGGAAAGGATGTTTTTGCTGAGGAGGGGCACGAAGGCTTCGTACTATCTGCCAGATCCTAGAAAGTGGCTTTCGAGGATCCAGAGACAAACAGAAGGTCCTCCACCGTTGTTTTCCCATTTTTTGAAAGTGACGCCGTATTTTTCGTTGAGCACGTCGACATGAGACAAGGTCTAATGTCGATTGAGTTCGCCTAACCTTCCTTTCCGCTCTACGACGGATTGCGCGGAGCCGTTCATATTCAATATCAATCGCCGTTCTGGATGTAGGTGCACTGAGAAACTTTGTTGTCTTCTGCACTGATGATACAATAATGTCTTCTATATCAGATGGTGAAGTGATGTCTCCGCAATACTCTTCGACACATGTAGAGAATGTGGACCAATCAGTGCAGCGTACAGTAGATGCAGTTGCTTGCACAAACCACTTCATCTGCACATATGTTGGTATATGATCGCTCCCATGCGTTTCTATGTCCATGCACCAGCTGACTGAGGGCAGGAGGCTTTGAGATACAATAGTGAGGTCTAAGCAACTTCCGTAGGTAGTGCCGCGGATGTAAGTGGGAGACCCATCGTTGATGACAGTCAGACCCTCAGTTTCTATGAAGTCCATCAAGTTCCTACCCCGACAGTTCATTGCGGCACTTCCCCAGTAAGGATGATGAGCATTGAAGTCTCCAATAAGAACATGAGGGCCTGGGGAACTTTGTAACACAGTAGATAGGTAGGAGAGGTCAAATCTTTGGCTAGGAGGTATGTAGGCGCCGATTATCGAAAACACATGCAGTTTATGTTTTACTGTCACGCACACATATTCATTGCTGTCATGTGGAGTGATCGTGTGCCGAACAAACGTCATGTCGCTGCGTATACACATTAACACTTTGCTCTTGTGTCCATCTTCACGTGACCAGAGCTTAACGTATCCAGAAAGGCGAAAGTCCGACGTGAGATTTGGCTCGCATATCACGATCACTGGGAAGCGGTATGGGACTCGATGCGTACTCGTATATGGTGTCAGCCAGGCCGCTCGTTTCGTGCTTTCGTCTGCTCGCGTTAGCTCTCGCGCGTTCTTGTTTGGTTTGCTTTGTTTGGTCTCGTTCGCGCTTCTTTAGAGTGTCGTGGTTATATATCAGCGAAAGGAAAACACGTATAGAGCTGCGCACAGAAAAAAAAAAGGCATCCGCGCAAAAGCTCAGACACAACAAAATGAGCCGCGCTGATGGCGATGGCGCTGGAACTGACGAGCCCATAAGGAGGAACGGCGTCGTGGTAGGTCGGCTTCTCTGCAGCATATCGGAGTTTCACGTGACTGCGCTTGGCGAATGGAAAACAGAAGCCCAACTCTGGCTCCCTGCGGCAGCCATATACAGCAACACTAGGGCATATAGCTCGGCAGTACCTTTGTAGATCCGAACGGGAGTGGTCGCGTCTGATAGAGCTCTCTGCCATAGTACTAAGTGGGTATATTCCATCAATCTAAAACCTGTGCTCATTAGGATTTATAAGGCTTAGAAGTGTGCAATTTGTTGCAGAAACTTGCCGGTTGCTCCGCTATGGCAACACCCTGTTCGACACTTAAGGTTCAGAAATGGCGTGAAGGGACTCGGGCAGTGAGACAGATGCCAAATCGCGCCCACCACCTTTGACCACGGCGGGTGCAATATGAAATGGGAGCGAGCACGACTGCAAGATGAAACCGTAGGACCTCTCCTACCCTCATTTGTATCATAAATTAAGCATGCAAGTTTTCTAACGTTTCACAAAATGTCACTCGTGTACTTGGTATTGTCATTTCTTTACCCTAGTGCCTACATACCCTGAGCAGCCCACGCAAGACGCTTTAGGACCAACCCCGCTCCGGCTGCGTCCCCGATACAGCCTACCCAATAACTTCTTAGTTCAGATGCTGCAGAGCTTAAACGAAGCATATATAAAAGAGGGACAGACTGAGGGAACACGCCAACTTATTTATTGAAAGGGTTTGCTACTTAGCAATCTCGCCGTCCATTGTAGCGAGCGTCAGCTTCATTTCGATAGGCGTGACACTGCGAAAATACCGAGAGTAGAGTGCCCGAGTAATATTGGAGACCTCTTATAAGAAAAAAAAACAAGTACTGTGGCTCCAATCCACACTGTGAAGGTGGTTGGACAGCGAAGCTGTAAATAACACCCACAACAATTACCCATTGTGACGTCACTTCAATTAACACACGTGGCTCTATAAAGTGTGAAACCAGAGACAAGTGAAATGTACTTAACCACACCCTTTATTACTTCACAACGACATTATATTCACGCTGTTCTTCTGGCGTCTTTACTTTCCGTGGTCTACCCATGGTAGCCTGGAATGAACTGAATGAGTTGATAGACCGTGGTGACGTCACTACGTGATTTCTATGCTGTTGGATACTTTTCCACTCGGAGTAGCTTACGCAACCGTAATCGTTACCGGGAAACACACGTGGGAGCAGGAACGTGCTTCGCACTATTCGCAGACGTCATTAGCATACGTTATACGGTTTGCACTTCACACGAGGGTGTTGAATGACGTCAACCCCTTTCGAAGCAGCTGCAAACCTAATATTTACCGGAACGCATCGTAGGGTGTTCGCATTGTTTACACGCGCCTTATCATCCATCATGTGGTTTTGATGCTTGTTTTGTGGCTTTTCTCTGAAAACGAGTGCTGAGCTGTGTGCTGTGAAACCATCATTTTTTTTCTTTAACTCCCTCAGCAATTTGGTCATTAGGGACGCCTTTTTTACTGTTTTAGTTTTTATTAGTTATTACAGTTAGCTCGAGTTAAGTCGTAGCTTCGATTTGAGCGGTGAATTAAATTTTATGCGTAAGTGTCAAATGAGCGAAATGCAGCTCCACTAACGTGAAACCTGGGGAGGTGCGAAGCATGCAGTGATGCACCACTAATGGGCTCATACTGCCTTAAGCAATATGGCTCAAAACCCCGTAAACGCGGCCTCCCCATTACGACGACAGAAGAGAAGTGAAATTCTACGCTGGAATGATGAGCGGCATTGCAGCCAGCTGTGGAAGACGACGACCACGACGAACGCGGGAGCGCTCGGCACGAGCCGCTTGCTTTCCGTGACGTTTTTTGCTTACGCCAACGACACGAAAATTTTCTTGGCTGGTAGAGGTATACAGATTCGCTGTAAAGAGAAAAAAAAAAGAGGCATGGGGTTCGTCAATCCATAACGGCTTCTGCATAAAAAGGAGCTATTGGATCTATCGCAATAGGCGTCCCACGTACTGAACCCCAGTAGGGAGCTGACAGTACGTAATTATAAATAAATAAATAAATAAATAAATAAATAAATAAATAAATAAATAAATAAATAAATAAATAAATAAATAAATAAATAAATAAATAAATAAATAAATAAATAAATAAATAAATAAATAAATAAATAAATAAATAAATAAATAAGCAAGCAAGCTACGTGCTTCGAACCCCCTCTCCTTCCCCCTTTTTTTCTTTTTCGAGGATGTATTTTAAGTTCAAGGCAGCGCAATGTGAGCGTCGCTTTTCTCATGTCTGCTTCATCAAAAAGCTGGCCCTCCTGAATATGAACTATGCTATACACCAAATGGCGCAACTTTGTTCATTATTGCAGATCCTTTTTTTATTTATTTCTTACCGTTCATCTATCTTATAGTCTATTCATAGTTTATTTATTTCTATCTGTTTATCAGGTTTATCTTTCTTCCTTTCCTTCATTCTTTCTTTGTGAATAACAACGCCTAAAAGGACGCCTATGTCAGCTTCTCAGAAGAGGCATACCGAATGAGACACGCTCGCTCTAAATAACAAAATAAAAAATAAAAATAAAATAAAAACGGAAATAAAAAGAAAAGGAATGCACGAAGGCGTGGCTGTAAGTACGACTGAACAGCAACGACAAGCGCGACGCACAGGCGAACAGAATCCGACAGATCCACTGGAGAGCAGCAGGCGCCATTGATTTCAATCTCAGCTTCTCTTTGTCGCGCGCGCGGTGTTTGGAAAGCGAGGGCGACAGCCGTTTTTCACGCAAGCCGTCTCGGCGTGTGTCCAAATAAAAAGGAGACACGTGAGCGGTCAGCGGCCCGCGAAACAACGTTGTTTATAGAAGCAACGTTCCGTTACTTAAATGAATATACAGGACGTGGCTGGCGCCTCGGTACAGTACTGGCTGCCTTCTCGGCGCACCAACGTACTTTGGTAAGATGCACATTTTTTTACAGCTTACAAGCTATTTTTACAGCACACCAATAGACCACACAGAATATATAGCCCGTAGAAGAAAGTAATCCGTCTACATCAGAACGCGCCCTGGCTAAATGGCGCTGCGGCTGTTTCAGTCTACCAAACATGGAATACATAAAAGAGTAGTAGGGAGCGTTACGTAACAAAGTTGAAGTTGAAGCCAGAAAGAGTCGGTCCGACACGTCATTATGTCACGGTAAAATTTACTGCCTTCCACAGCCACATTACGCACGCTCAGCGAACGCTCTTCCGCAAAGACGACGTGGGCGGTATCACAGAACTTGCGGCTGTCACAGTCACGCGTTGCAATGTAATCGATAATGAATACATTGGAACGTAAACGAGCCAAATTGCTCAAGTATGTCGGGAGAACGTGTGCGCAGAGTCGGTTGGCAAACACCGGAACGAGTGCTCGTCGATTAAAGCCTACCAGGAACCGAACACAGTGGGCCCAGTGTGCTCGGTTCGAAACGGCCACGCGGAGGGTCACGTGTTGGACCGGCTTTATTAAAAGACAAAAGGCAAAGGGGACGGCTTCATGGAGTGTCATAAACTTGAGAAGGCTGGCTGTGTGACGTGATGCTCCGTCATAGCTTGTTTCTTTACTCCGTGTTCCTACAAGTGCTGCAGATGCCAGACGTCACCCACCATGGTTGCTTAGTGGCTATGGTGTTGGGCTGCTGAGCACGAGGTCGCGGGTTCAAATCCCGGCCTCGGCGGCCGCATTCAGATGGCAGCGAAATGAGAAAGCACCCATGTAATTAGATTCATGTGCAGGTTAAAGAACTCCAGGTGGTCCGAATTATTCAGGAATCCCCCGCTACGGAGTGCCTCTTAATGAGATGGTGGTTCTGGCACGTAAAATCCCATAATGTTTTATTTATTTTAAATATGCAAGAACCTTACACTCCGAATCAGTCAAAAGCTACTTTATCCAACATGAGAGTGATGTTGGCGTAACCGAAAAAAAAAATCTCATGGAAAATGCTTGACGACTGTCGATTACCCCTGCAAGAGGCATTGTCCTCATGGTCCCCGGAATGTGCAGATATTGCTACGGGAAGAGCAGTGACAAAAAGAAAAAGAAAGGAAGAAAAAAAAGGAAAAATAAAAAGAAAGTCATACAGACACAATCGAAATGTTATACAATAAACTTGACATAAATAAAACAGTAATTTGCTATTCATCCTACAAGGACGTACGGTCCAACAGACACGGCAGGTTATAACTCTGAACACTGAACGCCCTGAACGGTAACTGACGCGCGGCCGTTTCGTGGCTTCCTTGAACACTATAAGCATTATTTTACCCGGTACACGGCAGCATTAATACGAGGCCTTCACGACCATGTCCAATAGTCATGATCTGAATGCGTACTTGCACTGCTTTTGCAGAACGTCGAAACTAAAAAAAAACAATAAAAAAGATAAACGATGGCCACAGGGCATCGCGAACGCGTAACGTATCCTGCAAGATACGCTTCCTTCGCCCTCCAGGCCATGTGGTCTGATTTTGTTGTCGCTATGGATGGACTAAGACGCACAGTGTCTATACACTCCGCCTCAGCAGCTCTGTACAATGCGGTGAAAACTATATATCGTGTCATGTGGTCTGGGATGGACTGAGACGCACAGTGTCTACATATTCCACCTCAGCAACTGTGTGCAATGCTGTGAACACTATATATCGTGTCAACCTGTTAGAAAAGAAAACCTGAAGAGCTTTTTTTTTTAATTGTGCGGTTCTGATCGCCTTCTGCGAGATGGCGACTGAATGAAGGCGTTACGGAAACGTTATTATCTCACAAGAGGACAGGCCTCATCCTCCTTTCCCTCGAACACGCAGCCAGCTCTCGTTATTTGATTGGCTGACACGAGGGTGAGCCTTCACTGCACTGCAAGGATGTAGTGATAAGCTTAGAAGCGAAGATAAGGATAGAAACGTAGGCAGAGGTGCGGTTTCGATGCCACACAAGATATAAGAATAGCTTACAGGCAAAAAAAAAAAGGAAAACGATTTTACGTAAACACGGTAATGCAAAAGCTGTCTCGCAAAAGTAGAAAAATTACACGGCGAGTAAGAAGACCAAGCAAAGGGGTAAATACAGGGCTACAGGCCCAAGTAAATCCGTCAATTTCAAAAGTTATAGGGAACAATTTTATTTATGAATGCTGGCGAGCTCTGGCATTTTATAGATTGCCACAGCTAACGACAGTTAGTCAAGCTGCTAAAAAAAAAAGAAAAAAAGAACGCTGCGTGTACGAATATCAGACCTACGGTGTTTGGTCTTCAGACCTCTAAAGACTACCCACCTTGGGTGTTGTAATCGCACCTTGTACCATGACTTTTATTATTTAGTTTCTTTTAACACCCTTGCTAACGTTATCTGGGACACTCAGTGTAGAACCGCATAATGTGACATGTAATATGTCCGTGATCCAAAAGTGCATTTACTTTGTAGCGTATTATCTGTTGCCATTCTTCAGCTCAATGGTCGGCAATCTAGTGCCGGTGAGCTACCCATAAGTCTCCGGCTCATAGGTCATGAACGACCGGTAAAATGTAATCCGCAGAACTGATAACCGGTGTTCACTTATTAGAGTAAGGAATACTCTTCACCGTGCTTTGTATTTTAATGCCGTGACTCCACAGATAGAGACTGTTTTGGTCACGTACATTGGGATTGGAAGTTCGCATGTCTCTGATACAGCGCGCTTCACAGATTTCTTAAGAACAAAATTATGTTAAAATATTATTTATGCGGTCAGGGTCTGACGCAACCCCCGCGTCACACCAGGGAATTGCTTTGAGGAGATCCTCACGGTCTGATCCTCACGGTGATACATACGAACTGAGGTGAAAATTTACAAGTTTGGATATCTCGGAACGCAGTCGAGATATCGCGCAGTCGAGGACGTCAGAAAATAAGGCGGGGTGATAAAATTAGGCAATTCGGAGGTGCAAGTTTGAATCAGCTGGCGTAAGACAGGGTTAATTGGAGATCGCTGTGAGAGGCCTTCGTCCTGCGGACATAAATATAGGCTAATGACGACGATGCTCTCGGAACGCGGGCATGCGAGAAGAATTGTACCAAATCGAATTGCGTTGGAATGCGACAGCCTCTAAGTTTCCAATACAAACATGTTCGCTCATGTTTCCGATACAAACATGTTCGCAATCACAAAAAGTTCATTATTCGATTTTGATTGTTTAGTGCCTGATGGTGACCAGTTATGATCCCGCTTATGAGAAATTATGACCCCTATCCCCATATAACTTATGCGCGGAGGTGGATTTCGCTTACTTCTCAGTGAATAATTTAAATAAATCTGTAAAGCTTAATTTTGATCACCCTACATATTGCATAGCAGAGTACGCCGGAGTTAAGCGATGCTTTATACTTCCGCTATTTCTCCTTACTGCTTTCTTTCTCGTTTAGGAAGTTAAATCAATCAATCGATCAGTCAATCAATTATTCAGTCAATCAATCGATGAGTCAGTCAATCAACCAATAACTCGCTCACTCACTCACTCAATCAATCAATCAATCAATTAGTCAATCAATCAATCAAAGAAACAATCAAGCAATCAGTCAATCAATCAATGAACGGGCTATGGTCAGGCGGACAGCGTGTTTAGTTTTCTGAGCTCCGTCTGACGTCCATGAGCAAACGTGCATTGAAGTAAGCCGATGTTGGGCTGCGACGCTGCGACAACAGATGCGGAAGCCAGCGGAAAGCGGGCTTTCTCGCATTGCAAGTAAGCGAGCAGGTGGAGCGAAAGCAAACGCAAGCGAGTGCAAGAAGACAACAGCGGCGGCACTTGGGCGGCCCTGGTAGACAGCTAGGAGGGGGGGGGGGGGGGGGCATCATCCAGCGACCGGTGTCGTCCCCTGTTTCCGAAAGACGACCTACGGGTGGTCCCATCGAATTACGATATCCGCTATTGAACGTATCGACGTGGCCGTTGTTTTCCTTCGCGGGCGGAGTTGTTGTTATACATAAACAATGACTTCCATTCCTTCACCGTGATCATTCATTTATTCAACAGCAATATATCGCGCAGCAACCCGTACGCACCACACACAGAATCTGATCTATGTTGATTCGTTACAAGTTATTACAGATGTTTCATTCCCTTTAAACGAATTCAACTAATCTGCAATTATTAACGCGCATTTCTGGGTTCGTGGCACCGTTCAGTAGAGGTCCTGCGGCCCTCTTTTACCCGAGGTATATAGAATCAGCTAGCGCAAGACAGGGGTCATTGCAGATCGCAGGGAGATGCAAGGCCTTCGTCCTGCAGTGGACATAAAAATAGGCTGATGATGCTGATATAGAACGGTCGATTTATGGTTATAGTAGACTGCAATAGATATGAATGGTAAATATGCTTCCCGGATGTTGCTATCTTTAATGATTTGAAACATCGGAAATCGAACACGCGTACATCAAAGGTTTCTCCCACGGGGCAAACAGAATGCATGAGAAACTTCCTCGACCCCATCGAAAACAAAAAGAAAAGCCTATCCTAAAAGTTCCGAGTAAACTTGCTTTACTTTCCCTTTTTACTCGGTGATTTTATTTCGCGCGATGAGTGCCCGAAAGAGAATGCACCTTGAGTTGTTCTTGTGTTTCAAGTATTCCAGGTTTCGCTAGTGAAAAGGGCGGCATGCAGTTCAAGGATCTATGATTTTGAATTTTCTTTTTAACCCATGCCGTGCCTCTCACAAGAATAAAGAAACACAGAACGAACATTCCTTTGTTAGCAGAGGACGGAGGACTTCCTGAGTGGCACCGGAAGATACTCAGAAAGAGATCGCCTCTGAGGACGAATCTGCACACGCAACGCATGCGCTTGGAGCTCGATAAGTAAAACCACGATAAGAACTTCACTAGATAGATAAGAAAAAAAAAGGCACGAGAATAAGAGAGGAAGCGAGAGACACTCTTGATGATGACGCATGTCGAAGCTGCAAGATGTGGCATCAGCCAACATGATATGCAGCAGACACTCAAGTTTGAAAGCTCTATAAACGTTCAAAAGACGTATGTTCTTTTAAAAGTACACTAAAGGAAAGTATTGATCCGAGATAAATCGATAGATTATTCGCGTAGAAGTATATCATTGTCTTTTGTGTGCCAATGCATGACGCTGTGGTGCAGAAAATTGCCACCGAAGGGCTGCTCTCTTATTTCAATCGCCCATACCAAAACGGCTGGAGTTGACGTAATTCCCTCGTGACCTACCTTTCAGCCACTCTCTGTAAATCAGCCGGTGCTTACGTCACAGGGAAGGCACCGTATGCCCACAACAGTTGGCGCCACTCCGATCTTCCATTTTTCGTCGTTTTCTCGCTAAAAAAATCTTTGTACTCTCTATCGATGACGAACTCGGCACTGCAGAAGCTTAACTTTCGATCTGGCTTGACATAAACGCGATAACGCAATAGCGTTTAGGGCTCCGTGTCGCACAAAATCCGGCATCGGCAACCGGCGTGTGATCGCGGGTGGCGGAGAAAATCATCCAGCCACATTGACCGAGCAGGCCCTCCACGTGGTGCAAGGTTTCGGCGAACAAAAAATAAATTTCGCACAGTGAAATCCGTCAGAAAAATGGTAAAGTACGACTTTACCATTCGGCGTCGGATTCGCCATCGGATTGTAATTTCAATGTACGAGAAAACCTAATCCTGCTACGAGGAAACTCAAACATTTCTACCAGACCTCCGCGCGTCGGGGCAATAGCAAATAATTAATAAAATAATAAAAAAGGTGCTAGGGTCTTCACATTTTGATACTAGACCACTTATATTGGCCCTGGAAAAACGTCTTTCCAACAATGGATTTCACTTTATAAGTGAAGCCGACTTAAAGGGGAGCGGTGTAAGCTTGGTCTTTGTAAGCTGGCTTTGCCACGTTCAGTGTTGCAGTGAATGAAGTCTACTTGCCGTATGCGAACGATGCGATGTGAACGGGTCCCGATAACGCTATCGCGTTCTACTCTTAAAGGCGAAGCTTAAGCGTTCTCCAAGTTTTTCTTTAGATTCACTTTAAATATTTCCGAACTACCGTGTGGTGGCTGTCTTTTCTACCTTTTCTTAAGAGGAAGCTTTATCTCCGGCCCAACTGCGATGCCACCTATTCAAATACATGCAAAACGCAGAAACGGTTTTCTGAGATAACCACTGGACCAATTTTAAGGAAGTTTGTTGAATTTGAGAAAGAAGTTAAATTCTAGCGACTGTTGGAAGCGGAATTTCGATTTAAGGCCTGAAGTTTTTAAAGGTTATTTGAAAATGGTTGGAGGTTAGAAAGAAATTAAAGCACGAAATTTACAGATACATAACTCTGTACCAATAACAGATATCGCAATTCTGTAAACTACACACGTTAGCGCATCCAAAGCGGACAAATTTGATATCTCAAATGATATCTTGCGTAAATTTGTTAAATTGTTTACAGGGAATTGGCAAACGTTCTACTCACCTAAGAACGGTAAACTGCAGAGCGGTGTATAATGCATCAATTTTGTCCGATTGAGATGTAATATTACATGTAATTCACAAAATGTAGATACAATTTTAATTGCTGAGTTATCGACTTATATTTTCGTTTACGGAACATTTACAATTTTCGACAATATTTATAAAACATTGACGGTCTAAATAGAAAGTCCGCTTCCAGCAGCCACTAGATTTCAACGTTTCCTTCTTTAAATGAAAGAAACCTAGTCAAATTTGGGGCAGTAGTTGCCGAGAAAAAACGATTTCACCTTTCCCATGTATTTAGTTAGCAACTCCCCGAGGTAAAGCTTCCCCTTTAAAGGGCTCTAAAAAGGAATTTCAAGTCGAGCCAGTAAATTAACGTTCATGCGACAGCAGTACGGCCACTCTAAATGTGAAAGAAGGCTTCGTTAAAGCCAGAATATAGAGGCGAGAATGAAAAACGGGTAGCGACACCACCGGATGGTTCCCACACTAGCTCGGCGAGACGTCATTCTGTTTGACACATTCTTAAAATAAAGGTTGCTGTCCTTACTACCCAGTTGGTACACTATTTACTACCTTGGTAAAACTGCAGTCGGTATGGGTAGAGTTCGCAACATTACAGACTAAACAAGTTATAGTCGCTGTTACTAATGGATTTCAGCTACCAATTCCAAACGCGGTTAGCGTCACCGGATACAAAGTTTCTAGCCTATAACGCGTATGTCAGACCAGCTCTGGCGTACTCCAGAGTGGGTCTGCAGAGCGTCTTCCAGAGTGATAATTTATTTATAAAATGTCGCAGTCCTGGCCGAGGGGAGAAGCATTGATATCTACAGCAAAGTATTAGGCAAGTAAACGAATTAAGGCACTCAGTTTTATCGGCCATGTAAAGTGCAGTAAACGATCGCTAAATAATTAAATTGCCGAGCACGGTGTCACGCCCGCACACGCAAACGTGAACAGATCTCACTTGATGGCAACAAACACTCGCTGTTACAACGCTAGAGCGACGAAGAGCACCACGGCTTCGGAGGAGCGAACACGGGGTGTTGCCTCTCGCTTCAAGGCGTGTACCACACTTGAGATTACGCGACCTCCAACACTATAGGCGTGCGGGAGTACAGCGCACATTAAGCGGCCAGTCATCTCTGTTCAGATGTCACCCGACTGCGCTAGATAATTACTACGGTCAGCAGAAATTTTTTCCTCGATTTTCCCCCTTCATACATCCGTCCTCCTCCTCCTCCTCCTCCTCATCATCATCATCACCACACACCATTATCATTATCATCACCCTATTTTCTATGTCCACTGCAGGGCGAAGGCCTCTCCCTGCGATCTCCAATTACCCCTGTCTTGCGCTAGCTGATACCCCAATTTCCACCCGCAAATTTGCTAATTTCATTACCCCACCTTGTGTTCTGCCGTCATCGACTGCGCTTCCCGTCTCTCGGCACCCTTTCTGTAACTCTAATGGTCCACCGGTTATCGGCACTACGCACTGCGTGGCACTACATTTATCTATATATTTATTCAAATAAACGACCGACGACTGTGACAGCTCTATCAAACTTTGCACTCGCCGCAGATTAGCTAGTAAGATAAGGCGCGCGACCCCGATATGGCCTCATCCACGCTGATATAGCCACGAGTGGTCACGGCCGGGCGGAGTAGAGGAGCAAAGGCGCGCGCCCAAACTGAACGCGAACAACCGTAAGCAAACCAGAATAAGACCCAGCGTTTGCACTATTCGCGATGCTTTCTGGAATGACACCTTTCGAGTAGTGTACAACTAACACGTGTCTTAGCTTTAGTTCTACCACTCGCGCTTAAGTTTGCCGGGATTATACAGTTTATCGCAAAAGTACAGAGGCTAGCGCTGTTACCGCATAGTGCCAGCTCTCCGTGTATGTTGTAACTAAGGTAACTAAGGGTGCTGGATTTTAGCAGTAGCGAAGTGTCGGTCAACACAGCGACTACTACTCACCTCACTACGACTAATGTAGTCAAGAGTTCGACGGAATACCGTCTGGTCAGGTAAAAGCATAGTTATTTGTGAAACAGGTCACTGACCAAGGTCAAAATGAAAATAAAATGACGTTTCGGGATCCGTACGGGTCCCTTGTTCACAATCCGTACGGGTCCCTTGTGAACAAGGGACCCGTACGGATCCCGAAACGTCATTTTATTTTCATTTTGACCTTGGTCAGTGACCTGCTTCACAAATAACTCACTACGACTGCTAGTACAAATATTACTGCTACTACTATTATTACTACTACTATTACTACTACTATTACTACATCTACTACCCGCCGGGGTGGCTTAGTCAGCTAAGGCGTTGCGCTGCTGAGCCCGAGGTCGCGGGATCGAATCCCGGCCCCGGCGGCCGCATTTCGATGGAGGCGAAATGCAAAAAACGCCCGTGTGCTTGCGTTGTAGTGCACGTTAAAGAACCCCAGGTGGTCGAAATTATTCCGGAGCCCTCCACTACGGCGTGCCTCATAATCAGAACTGGTTTTGGCACGTAAAACCCCAGAAAGAAGAAGTACTACATCTACCACCACCACTACTACTACAAACAACTACAACTACTGCTATTAGTACTAATTTAATACTATTACTAATACTACTGGTATTATCTATTACAGGATTACTATTAATATTACAGAATTATACTTCCCATTCGTTAATTCAATTATTTATGCTTTTGTATCTTTCTTTGCAATGTCATTGTTTGTTAACATGTAATTACAACCAACTATTTGTCTGAAAGATGTTAAAAATGAGTTAATATGTAAATATGTAACCACATCGCTGTACCGACTCTGCCGGGCCTAGTCACACAAGTCCTCATGAACTCAGACAGGCCCGTTTCTTTGTATTGCTTTTAGATGTGTATGAATAAATTATTATTATTATTATTATTATTATTATTATTATTATTATTATTATTATTATTATTATTATTATTATTATATCTGACCTACTAAAACTCTAAACTACCAGCTGTACTACTGCTACTATTACTATTACTACTACTAATACTACTACTACTACTACTACTACTACTACTACTACCACTACTACTACTACTACTACTACTAACACTACTGCTGTTGCTGCTGCTGCTGCTGCTACTACTACTACTACTACTACTCAGATTACTACTGCTCACAAGAACTGGAACACGCCGTCGGGGCAAGTTAGGCTTTTAAGACAAAATGGTACATTGTGTCGCACGAGAATCCGTCAGCGCCTCGTCAATGGAGGGTGGGGGCTGCTTTTAGCGCACGATGGCATGCGCCCACCATATCTGTCTCGACGGCGTGCAGACTTTCTCTTCACACGGAAGCGCGCGAAAACCATTTTGCTCCCGCGCAAATGGCTGCTGGTCACGCGAACTAACACTTTTCTTCGGATAGGAAAATCACTCTACTTGCTCTATTTGTAGGACGCCATAACGACAGGGTGGATACAGTGTGAGCACGAGTTCGCTTGCGGCAGGAGGAGGAAACAACTTTATTCGAGAGAAATTTCAGGGCTTTGTAGATGTCCGCTTGTCTGCGGCAACCTCTTCCGACTAGGCAATGATTGCTTTTTTGTAGTTTTTATTCGGGCGACTGTCTTAGGTTCTCCCATGTCGTTTGCGGGAGAGCAACACTTGAGGAAAGAAGAAGCCAGGAGGTTAAAAGAGAGAGAGACAGAATAAAGGGGAAGGGCGGGGAGGTTAACCAGAGGGGAATATCCGGTTTACTACCCTACGCTGGAGAGAAAAGGGAGAGGGAGGCAAAGTGATAGGAAAGTAGAGGGAGAGAGAGAGAAAGAAAGGGGCAGGAGGTTAAGAGGAAGCTTTAGCTCGGGTGCTTCTGTCTAAACGCATCGGTACAGAGAAATCGTTTTTTCTGGGCAACCGCTACACAAAGTTTGCTAAAGCTTGTCGCATTTAAAAGGAAAGGATAAAATATAATGAGTGTAGGAACCAGATATTTCATTTAGTTCGTGAATTTTTAATAAACTTCTTGAAAATTGCTAAATGTAAAAAAAAACGAAAGTATAGAGTTCATAACTCTGTAAGTCAGCAATGAAAAAACGATATCGCAGTTCTGTAACCTACACCTAATAACAAGTCTAAAGTGGACAAAATTGATGTAGTGTACAATGATCTGAAATATACCAATAGTTCGCGAGTAGGACTTCTCAAAACCCGTGTAAATATTCTAATAAATTCACGTAAGTTGTTAACTCAACATCAAAATTGTCCGTTTTAGATGCTCTAACGGTGGTAATTTACGAGATCTGTTTTCGGTGCACAATTACAGATTGGTAAACTTCGGTCAACTATTTTCTTTTAAGTTTGTCTATTTGCCTCAATTTTTTTTAAGAAATGGAGGTCCTAAATAAAAATTTCACTTATTACAGTCCCTAGAAGGCGACTTTCTCTCTAAAGTTCAAGAAATTCTGTTCAAATCGGTCGACAGGTTGTCTCATGAAAGCATTTCTGCGTTCAACATGAACTCGAATAGACGTCCTCGGAGTTGGCCTGAAGCTGAAGCTTCCTTTTCAGACCAATTTTTAACTCAGGATAAGGAGAGAGGACAATCTCTCTTTCCCATATGAATGCACAGACACTGCAAATTTTTTTGTTCGGCATCCACAGCACATTATTTTATCAACCGAAAATGTTGAAATCGATGGACTGTTTGGAATCTGATTTTTCATTTACACTTCCAATTAAAATATTCTTCATGATCGCAACATTTCAGAACATTTTCAGCAATAAAAAAGTGTCTCCCAGTTTCGTAAACTGCATATGTTAAGACATCTAAACTGTGCAAAATTCGTGTCTCATGCACCAATATGTTATAAACCACCCCTCGAAAAACTAGGATTTTTACAGAGCTCTCGTAAATATTGCACAATTTCCCGTAACGTGTAAACTCATACATCATACTTTTCTAATTTCAGTGCTCCAATAGGTGCAATTTACAGAGCAGCGGTACCTGTTTGGAGTGCAGAGTTACACATTAGTGAACTTTGGACGGGGCACTTTGGAGTTCACAATTCCTAAAGAAACAGTAGTATTTTTAATACCTGTATATTTTCCTTCTCTTTCTGATTAACAGTTAAGCATTCTGTGTGCGACAGTGCAAAACTCTGGTAGTGCGAAAACAAAGGGCAATGAGAAGCTGAAGAAGGAACAGACTACAAAATCAATATACCATGCTGATATTAAAAAGGAAAAAGAACCAGAGATCATAATAATATGAATATATATAAAGAACAGCGGAATAAAATGAGAAAACAGAAATAAAGAACGAGCCAGTCTGTCAGTCTGAACACCCTTGTTTTTTCTCGTCTTTCTTGCTTTTTTTTCGCTTCATGTTTCAGTTTGATATTTTAGCCAAAACGGCAATCACTGCAGATGGCAGAGGGGCAAACGCAACGATGAGGGTTTGGCGGGGAGAACCCAGGGGTCGTTGCAAGCGCCGCTTCTGCTGCGGTAAGCGTCGTCTGCTGAATTATGGGTCTTCGACGCCGCGTACGAAACTGCGGCGCTGGGGAGAACGGTGGCCATAATCTCGCTTCCGCTTGTCCGCAGCAGACGACACACAAATACTTGCAGACGACGCGGGGAGATCCCCGTCTGTCGAGGCTTTTTTATCGCGTTCCGTATGGGGTCGCGGCGGGTGCGCTCCTTTTAAAAGCACCGTTCTCTCGGTTCTCTGCATACTCTCGTCAAGTGCATACAGCTTGGCGTTTTGTGCTACGCTAGAGGATAAAACACGAAAGGAAGCATGGTCCGACAAAAGCGACGTCTCGAGTAATGTACGCGAATGACGGGAGAACAATGAATGGTTATCGTCTCTGGCTCGTGGGCTGAGATGACCGTTTTCACGGTGCCGCTTTGATCTGAATGGTTCCCTTCCGGGAACCTCTGTTCCTGTCATGGCTGAAAAAGGAAGCCCTGGTTTCCGAGAATCTGAATACCTATGGGTTATTTTTCGGCGAAGATTTGCGCTAGTACTAGCGTAAGGCTGTGGGTATTAATTTTGCGTAAGATTTACGAAATGAAAAAGTGAAGGGTCGTAAATTTCGAGGGTAGCTCTAGCGATATCTCTGATTATGATTTCTAAGCGCGTAGCGTTATTTGGCTCTTTCACGTGTTTTCGTGGTCGGAGGTTTAACTCGTATACCGCCGAATGTCCAGCCTCCATCTAGAGCGAGTGCGCTCACCTAACAATAATAAAAAAAGCTTATTAAAAAAACTATTTCAGGCCTACGCGCTCTCAACTTATACTAACGCTGCCGATGTGCTAGTTAACGGCTCTGTTCTCTCCGTAATTACGAAATTAAACCCCCCCCTCCCCCCCCCCCCCCATTTATTTGTGTCTGAATTCGCCTGGCCAATGACTAAAGTGCTGCGGTTCTACTTTCCTGTAGCAAACAGAAAGAAATGCACCGATAACGCAGTCGTTAGAGCTAGCATCCGGTATCCAACTGCTCAATACTGCAGGATCATTAGTTCTATCTTCAGTAGTAGGTAAATGTTGTTTTTTACTTCGCCATATGGTCAAGATTGAGATGACGAGGTGCCCAGACGACGGCAGCGTAATGGCTGCCATACGGCCCAGTCATACGGCCGTCCAGTTACAACGTACAACCGTGCACTGCAATAGCCTTGGTGGAAGCGAGTCGTTGTAGATCCACTGCTGCTGCCAGTGCTGGCCTGGTTTGATTGGGCGTAGATAAATGTGCCCAGAGTTTCTAAAAAAAAAAGATATTGACTTAGCAACCCCAAGTCAATGACTGGGCTGAGCAACTCCAACGCAACGGAGTAACCCACTCATATCATCCTGACACGTGAGTCACATGACCTGGCAACCTACAGTAATACAGCCGAACGAATGTTTTCATCGCCAATGATCAAGAATGGTCTTCACTTGAACGCCACTGTGCACTGGCATTCACCATACGGTAATGTGGAAAGTTGGGCGAGGCTGGTGATTATTCATCATACCGCGTTGGTGAAGAAGCGCAGTGACCAGGACAAAGTGAAGAGACACAGGGCACAAGCAGCGATTGTCGCGTATTCTTGTGTCTCTACACTTTGCCCAGGTCAGTGCGCTACTTCACCAATACGGTATGATGATTCACCATACGATTTCGCGCAGTGCTAAGTGCATTGCGCTATACTAAACAAAGGTGCTCGCGAGAGCGCTAAAAGTCATTGTGGCAACAGAAAGATCCCGTTGCTCCATCCCGCAGGAAACCGCATCGCCGACAAGGCGCGGTGTTTATGCATCGACACGCATATGCACTTGAGGTTGAGGTCACAGGCCGCATCGCACAGGAACTCGGATCCCGTTCGGGCACCGCCAGTCTAATTATAAGAAGGTAGCACCGCAGCAGTCACCGTACGGTTGGAGGGTAACGCGAGCACCTTAGTCATTCGCATGGAGCGAGTTGAGCGCTGCCATTGTTGAGTAGGCGAAATATTTTTACGCAGCGCCTTGGCCAGCGGCAATCGGTGTTGTTGTTTGTTTATTATAAAGTTGTAGTGTAGCGTACGTAAAGCCTTTTGCGTAGGCTAATAAATAGCGCGTCCGAAATTCGTATTCGCAGAACGCCCACAACTTTGTGGGTCACGCACAAACCTTATTCTAGGACCTTTCTTCTCCTTCGTCCCATTCCCTGCATAGTAGCGTGTCGGTTAATATATACGCTGGCTAATCACTCTGCTTTTCAATGAAGCGATTTCGCTGTCTCTCATGATATATATATATATATATATATATATATATATATATAAAGTTCCGTGACGGCAGCTTCTTTTTATTGTTCTGATAACTATTTTTATAAATATCTAAATGAGCGCTAACGCCGTACCATGACGATTCCGAATGTATCACGTACACTACGTTTGTCAAGGGCATGTCGCAAGATCTTGTTGCGAATGGTTGTAAATAACACGTTTCGGATCTATACTGTCAACATCCTGGCCTCCAGCAAACCCTTAGTAACCTAAATAACCCGCGGCGTTCCCACCACTTTAATTCGCGGCGCGTATCAGCTTTGACGCTCAAAGGCCGGCATAGGGCACGGACGCACCAGCCTTAGTGCCCCACAGCAAGTGCGTCTCAGAGACATAGGGACCGTACGAACTAATAGTTGAACGAACAAGCAAGCGAACGACTAAACGAGCGTGCGAACGACTAAACCAGCCAGGGAACGAGCGGGCGACCACACGTTTTCTTTGTGAGTGCTCCGCCGACGCATCGTAACCTTTAAAGCTCCCGCGAATTAGCACGTACGTCTCAAAGAGCTATGATGCGGTCGTTCGGTGATGAACGCACCCTAACTTTACGAAGTTTGAGGGGCTTTAAGTGTCACACGTGCACTTCTAATCGCGATCGGGGCAGGTCCGGATCGGAGTTCTTGATCACGATCAACAATGGTCGCTGCTACACGGTCCAACGATCCGGATCGTGTTATTATCGTCTGTTGATCGTCGGCAAATCTCACAATTGCATAGTGCGTTGGGTACAAGTTGAGATTTGCAAAATATGGTTAAATTTGGACAATATTGTAATTTTACAACTTACTATTGCTGATGAAAAGGTTTTTAAACATTTTTTTTTTCATTGGACTGCGTTCCCTTTGTTTTTAGCGTTTCCGGAATACTGCGCTAGAGGGCGCATAGGTCAGCATGCGATCGCGATCAAGAGGCCTGACCGCGATTCATGGATCGCGATTGTTCGGATCCGGATCCCGCAAGATCGCGATCGCAAATGACCGTGTAGTAACACTCGATACGGATCAAGCTCAATCCTGATCGGCCCCGATCGCGATCAGAAGTGTACGTGTGACACCGGTATCAATCATTACGTACTCACTACTGCAAGTTCTTCAATATTAACGGCTGCCGCATAGCATCGCTATTAAGCAAAATGAATACCGTTCGGACGGCGTGGTGATTACTCTAACAACGTTTATGCATCAAGTAATCTCGCATTTATTGCACTCAACAAATTACGTTCTAATCCCTTCAGCATTTGCTTAAGAGGAAGCTTTGGCTCGGGAACAAGTCAGATTCTTCTGCACTTTAAGACACAGAAATGCTTTTATTCAACAACCATGCAGCAGAACAACTTTGCAGTTTTTGAATTTCAGAGATAAAGTCAAATTCGAGTGACACTAGTAAGCAGAATACTGATTTAGGGCATGCAATGCCTTACGAATATTGCCGAAAACTAGTAAGCTAAACAAAAATTGAAGCACGCCCAATTCGTGACTATTCAACAAAAATCGGCACCGCGAGTTGCGTAAACTGCATCTGTTAAGCACCTCAAGCGGACAAACTTAATACGAGTATATGAATTTACAGCTTGGCTGAAATTCTTGCAATGTTTGCAAGGGTTTTGCTAAATTCCTACTAACGTGCTAGTGGTACATTACAGTATTGTGTATAATACACCAATTTCGTCCGTTTTAGATGTATTATTAGGTGTAGCTTACAGAATTGTGATATCATATATTTAATGTGGAATCATAGAGTTGCAGGCTTGATATTTGGGCTTGGTATGTTTATTTATTTCTGTTTTGCAATTTCCGCCAATTTTTGTGACAAATATGAGCAATTAGTGAAAGATCTGCTTCCTACAGTCACTAGATCCCAACTTTTTTTTTTTAATGCAGCAGCCATCATCAAATGCGGCGCAGTAGTAGCCGACAAAAACAATTTCTCTGTTCCCATGCATTTGAATAAAGTTCGATCTCAACCTTCCAATGTTGGAGGTTCCCTGACCGATCGCGCGTCCATTAGCCTATCGTTCGCAGATACCACAATGATTCATGATGTTTGTTTATCTTTCTTGATAAATTTTCCTTCGCTTGCGGTATTCCACAATATAATTGCTCTATTCAGTGTCCCTGTGCTTTGAATTATCGATTACGTCAGCGTTGTTATGCGATCTGCTAGCCCACTGGTTAGCTCAGATGGTAAAGCGCTATCGGGTTCTATGTCCACACCAGTACTAATTTTATATTTTATTGCGAAGTGATTTATTGTGATAGCAATTAGGTGGACATACCAGGCGAATTTTCGTCGTCGCCGTGATCTTCCATATAAAGGCCGCATGTGATAAGAATAAGTGGCGCGGCGAGCCGCCGTATGTTGGGGGTGTGAAGGCGAGCGTGCGAAGGTGAGCAGAGAAGAATGGTGGCTTGATTAGCGCCGTCTTCCGGCGCAGCCCAATGTTGGAGGTTCCGTGACCGAGTTCGGCCGTGGCTGCACACCTCTGTCCGCGCGGGGCTGAGCACGTACACCACATACGCAGCCCGCGCACCGTATCATGTACGTATAATCTGCGGCGGGTGCAAGGAAGAAGGACGAGCCGAGATGGCTGATGGCTTCGCATGCACTGTGGTCTCACGCGCCCTGTTGGAGGTCGGCGTAATCTCAACTTTCAGAGACGCGTTGAAGTGAGAGGCACCGCGAAGCACTGGCTAACCGCTTCCGGCGCTCTTAATAACGGTGTTACTACGCCGGGTAGTATTGTGATATTTTCACAGGAAAGTTGGTGCCGGTGAGCGCAACCATTCCCTGCGTAATCAAACAGTAAATGGCTGCATAAAACATAGGCATATAATGTGTGTTTACAAATATCCCTGATGCACACAGACCTCTTAATGAAATAGCGCACGGCACTCAATGATTTCCTTGATTTTACTAATTGCTTTTATATATTTCGGTTACCGCGTTCATAGGCCAATACGCACCACCGGATTCTTCGGCTTGTGTAGGACGCAATTTTGAGCTACAAAGTATTGCTAATGAGCGCGCTTCTGTTACGCGCAAGGAAACAATAAACCATGACATAAAAGCTCAGCAGCGTCTGCTTATAGAGGTAAATACATTTTTTGCGATAAATGTATTTTGATAAGTATCGTACTTCTCGTATACCATTTGATTCTTTCTTCGACGAATGTCAGCATTTATGTCTTTTGTTTCTCTTCACAAAGCTCGTGACTTTTAATCCAAAATAAGAAATGGCTGCATATCTGCTTGCTTCGCTGAAAATGACGTCAAAACACGATAGTCTTCTGCCGCCCCTGAAAGGTAACACCCTCTCTACTCTCCACTCCCACCCCTCACGTTCTTCCCCTCCCCTCTCACTTCTCCCATGATGTATGCAACGAATGTTTTGCTGAATTCAATTCAAATTTCCTGCGTTCGCCCTGCTCTCGCGCCATCTGCTGGCCCTTTTATTACTGTTCACTTAAAGCCGGCTACAGAGCCACGGCTTCAGTCGGCTTGTTTTTAACGCGTAGCGTCTCTTCGACACCATTTCTAACGCGTTGATTTTTCATTTACTAACGTAAAAACCAGTCCAATGTGTATTCTGAATTAAGAATCACGCTGCGGATTAAGAATCGCTGCGGATTAAGAGTGCTGCGGATTAAGAATGCTGCGGATTAAGAATCACGCTGCAGATTAAGAATGAATTAAGAACGCTGCGGATCAAGTTATCTACGTATATGTTGCCTCAAATAGGCTCGAGGTTTCCTTTGCGCTGTATAATGTTGACGTGCCACCAGTGCTAGTAGCTTGGTTGATTTTGGCCTGGCGGTTGAATCGAGTGACAGACAGACAGACAAAGTTTGTCCCATTTAGGTAGCCTAAGAAAGCATATCGTCTTAAAAATGATTGTGCACGTGTCTGAATCGCTTATTTTTTTATATAACTGCATGGAATAATAACAAGCCTGTGGCTAAGGATCCAGACGTTTGCGCATACCAGTGTTGTGCACTGATCTAAATACAGTTAATATTATTTAAAAATTGTCGCAGTTTCACCCGAAAGGCGAAGCATCAATTGCGATAGCGATTTAGTAGAGAGCTATACGGAGTAAGGATAGAAGTTTTATCAGCTGTATAAACTTGGACATGCAGCAGCACCAGCAACGCGCAGAACTGTTGTCGACGCCGTCGGCGTTTTGCCCGCGTTCGCACCGAACGCGCGCGGCGTTAGTGACTGTTGGCGGTGCCTCTGGGGGCGGCTCTGAGGTTTTCGACGAGATCAGAATGGGACATTTGTCAAGCAGCCTCGGAAATCTTACCCACCTTCTCACCTCGCAACGTTTTTATATAAATACGCATTTGGTGCCGCAGCTAAACGTCGCCTCCCCAGGGGTCCCTCCCTATCGTCCCCCCACGGCCTTTCGAGTGACGGAAGAAGTCTCGTTTGCTCTCTATATATGGTGATTGTAAAGGGAAAATGAGACGCTTAATTCTGCAGACCTTCATGGAGCACGGCGCAGAACGCGCGTTTGCTCTCCGACGTGTGTTCGCTCATCGTGAAAGCGCGTCCCCCTCGCGCCCTTTCACGCGCACATACAGCGTCCGAAGCGCGGCTATGATTTCATCGCCGTTGACGTCATACGGAACCTCACCGCGACGGCAACGACGACGGCGACGCCGACTGCAAGAATTTAGCTTTGGAGTATCCATATAATTGCTATCTCAATAAAACATCGCTTTCGACTCCATGACTTCGCTGAGTCGATATGCCTCACAGGGCGTAACGGCCTGAATAAGCGTTTCTATTTCGGCATAGTCTGTTAGCGATGCACTAATTGAATGTAAACATCGCATGAGCTCAAAGCTGGGACATGTGTGGTGCACGTTGCGTGAGATCGCACGTTATTTAGGATGAAAATAACAGTACGCACCGCATTCAGTTTTGTAGCACTTGCGTTTCCGCTTCAAACGAAATACGCAGCACGTGCATTAAATCCTAACATCTTTAGTTTCCTCATGCGACTTCTCACCGAACGAGACCGCTACTGAAGTGCAGTGTGTTCTTCAGCAGAGGAGTGGCGTCGCGCTTCCCTCGGAGTTGCAGTATTATTCATCCATAGATGAATGACGACACTGTCACCACGCACGAGGTCTTGTGGTACAGAATAGAAAATCTGCAGAGAGACAGAGAGAGAGAGAGAGAGAGGGAGAAAAGGCAGCAGAAAGGTGCCAGGTGCAGCAGCAGCAGGAAGGTGCAGCAGCAGAACGGTGACAGTGTAACGAGCCGGGGGGCATCGATCACCCAGCACTTTAAGAAGGCAATGTATTTTGAATCAATCAATCAATCAATCAATCAATCAATCCATTCATGGAGTTGAGGAAGGGATTTGAACCGAAGGCCTTTCGTGATTATGGGGATTAGTGCTCGCTTTCTGCGTGTCTGAGTCTACCCTTTCCCTTTTCGTTTCTAGCCAATGTATCGCTGCCCCCGTTTCACTAAACTTAAGGGAGTAGGCGGGAAGACGCGCGCTGGAACTCCCCACAGCGCCGCGATGGCAGGGGGGGAGCGGGGGGAAAAGGCACGGGCGTGCTGTAAGTAAAAGGCTCACCGGGGAAAGACCTCCCGAACGCGTAACGGAAGAAACGCGGGCAAGGAGTCTTGGGGCGATCCAATTACAGGGAGAGCGCGCGTCGCTAATCCAGTTTGTCCCCGGACGCGGTTTCCGTGAAGACCGGTTCTCGGCCTGATAGGGCGCACGTGGTGCCGCCGCATGAGCAGAGGATGCGCTGGAAATGTTGCCGTGTCTGGCGCTTAGTATAACACTTTCTTTCTTTCTTTCTTTCTTTCTTTCTTTCTTTCTTTCTTTCTTTCTTTCTTTCTTCCTTCCTTCCTTTCTTTCTTTTTTTCCTTCCTTCTTTCTTTCTTTCTCTTTCTATCTTTCTTTCCGCTTAGTATTTTACTTGTTTGTCCTCTTTATTTTTGTCTCCCTCTGTTTTTGTTTTTCTTTCTTTCACTCCTTCCGTCCATCCTCCTTTGCTTCCTCCCTGCCTGCATTCTTTCACCTCATCCTTAATTTCTTATTTCATTCTTGTTTCCGTTACTTCTCTGCTTGAAGTGCAGCGGGCTAAGCGACCGCTCATAGTGTCCCTGGTAGTGATGTAAAACTATCGGTAAATTGACTATCGTTTTTTAAAACTATCGACAGTGTAAAAATACTATCTATAGTATTACCATCCGTAAACTACGATAATATTATCGATAGTATATCGATAGTGTTACCATCGACAGTGCAGTCAAAAGCAACGTACTTATTCATTGCTTTTATGTCTATGCAGCTTCGATTCTGTTCAAGCACTGGCCTGGAAGCCCAGCAAACGTTAAAGAACCCCAGGTGGTCAAAATTAACCCGTAGCCTTTCACTACGGCGTGCCTCATAATCAGAACTGGTCTTGGCCCGTAAAACCCCAGAAAGAAGAAGAAGAAGAAGAAGGAAACTCAGCAAGCATACGCGCTGAAGTAATAATTCCACTCGAATTCAACTCAGAAGCAGGCGCGCAGTACCGTGCGTCTCGGGTCGCCGTTGCCAGTAGAACAAGGACATTTGCGACACTAACACTTTATACGTAACACTTTATACTAACACTAACTGTACGTAGGCCACATTTGCAGAGCTCGGTGACCGGTAGACTGCGATAACGAAGAGTCCTGTCATAGTTACCACCACCACCATATACCACGCACTCGGGGAACCAAGTTTATGCTGCAATGAGTTCGCGCGGTTGATTTCATACTATCGGTAGCGCTATCGAAATTACTATCCGTAGCGCTATCGATAGTTTTTATTTTACGGTCGTTAGTTCGATACTGCCTCAACTATCGATAGTTCTGCATCACTAGTCCCTGCACATCGTCCCACGTATACTCAGTAACCACTCTCTCCCTCTATTCCTCTTTCTATTCCTCCTTCCCTTACCCCTAGTGCAGCGTAGCGAACCGGACGCTCGTCTGGTTGACCTCCCTGCCTTTCATCTCCTTGCTTCCTTCTATTTCTTACGCGACTGCGTTAAGGGCCCCGTGTCGCAGAAAATCCGGCGTCGGCAACCGGCGTTCGATGTCGGCGGGTGGCGGAGAAAAACATCCCCAACCTCCCCGACCACGCAGGCCCCCCGCGTGGTGCAAGGTTTTGGTGAAGAAAACTTGAATTTCTCACAGTGAAATCCGTCAGAAAAATGGTAAAGTATGGCTTCACCATTCGGCGTCGGATTCGCCGTCGGGTTGTTTACCAATCGGCGTCGGATTGTAATTTGAATGTACGAGAATCCTGCTACGAAGAAACTGAAACAAAAATGTTCTCGCAGTTTCACCTGAAAGGCGAAGCATCAATTGCGATAGCAAATTTGTAGGGAGCTCTACAGAGTAATGATAGTAGCTTTATCAGCTGTATAAACTTGGACATGCAGCAGCCCCGGCAACATGCAGAACTGTTGTCAACGCCGTCGGCGTTTTGCCCGCGTTCGCTCAAAATTCGTGCGGCGTTGGTGACTGTTGCCGGCGCCTCTGATATAAATAGGCACTTGGTGCCGCAGCTAAACGTCGCCTCCCTTCCCTGCCCCCCCCCCACGGCCTTTCTTGCGTCAGAAGAAGGCGCGTTTGCTCTACATATATGGTGATTGTAAAGGAGGAAAGAGACGCCTACTTCTGCAGCCCTTAAGGGAGCACGGCACAGAACGCGCGTTTGTTCTCCGCCGTGCGTTCACTCCCCGTGAAAGCGCGCGTCCCTCGCGCCCTTTCACTCGCACATACAGCGTTTGGCGGCGCGCGGCGACGATTTCATCTCCATTGACGTCATACGGAACCTCACGGCGACGGCGACGGCAACGGCGACGGCGACGCCGACGGCAGTAATCTGCTTTGGAGTGTCCATATAATTGCTATCGCAATAAAAGCCGATGACGTCGACAACAGTTCTGCGTGAGGTGCTGCTGCATGTCCAAGTTTATACCGCTGATAAAACTACTATCATTACTCCGTATAGCTCTCTACTAATTTGCTGTCGCAATTGATGCTTCGGCCTTTCGGGTGAAA
>NC_051158.1:5590773-5770772 GCF_013339745.2 Dermacentor silvarum
TCCATGCCGGCCCGGCGCCAGCTCCCCGAAGTTTCGTTTTCTGCCGTTATCGGGAAGCGGGCGTTTGCCGGCGTGGGCAGTTTCGTTGGCCGGCCTGGGACAGCGCCGCTGCTTCCCTCTGCGCCGTAGCCGCAGCGTGCAAGGTCAGCACGCGACTAGAAAGTAGAGGAAGCATAAAGGAGAAAGAAGGGTTCACTGCCATTTTCTACGCGTGGCTACAGTAGCGTGGCTGAGACGTCGGCACGTACACGAATGTTCTGGCGCAAACAGGTGTGCCCCGTTTATTCTCGACGAATCCACGCCGCCGTCATCCTGTGTCCTATCGCAACGCCTTTCATTTCTTAACGCGATTGCGTTAAAGGCCCCGTGTAGCAGAAAATCCGGCGTCGGTGTCGGCGCCTGCGGCTGAGAAAATAATCCCGAGCCACCCCGACCACGCACGCCATCCGCGTGGCGCAGAGGCGCGGTGAACTAATTGAAATTCTCAAAGTAAAATCCGTAAGGAAAATCGTAAAGTACGACTGAACTACAACCTACAGACATGACGGCGTCGGGCTGTAATTTGAATGTACGAGAAAACATAATTCGGTTACGAGGAAACTCAAACACAAACCCCCTTTTCCAGATTTCTAGCATACCAACAGCAGCGAGCCCGGGTAGGTTACTTAAAAAAACACCATCAAGATGGCGCTCGCCTCCTCGGCAGCGTGAAACGTCAGAGGCGAATATGGAGAAAAAAGAAAGCTGCAGTTGCCGGGAAGCCTGACAAGCATTCAGGGATCTTTGAATGCTATCGCATTCCACACTTAAAGCTTAAGCGTCCTCCAAATTGTTCGTTCCATCTCTCGTTGTGCTGTTCCTAGCTTATTTATCGAGCGTAATAAAGACGTGCGTCCGTGTCTTTCACACGGTATACGCCACACTGAGCAAGTTCTATACGCGTGCATCTGCAGCGCGCAAGTTGATCCCGGCGCCGCCGAGCCCGGTGTCGCTCGATGGCATACACTGGTCCAGCATGTCCTGCTCCGAACCGGAACCGGACACGTGCAGGATGTCGCACTCGCCACCCTTGTCCGACTTCTCCCACGGCAACGACGCCGGATACGTGTGAGTGCATTACGAGAGCGTGGCGAATATTCGAATTATCGAATACGAGCTCGACGTTATCTATTATCACACTCATGTTCGATGACCCTCGAGATCTTTTTTCCAATATCCGTATCTGGCCGCATTAAGTGACGAAACACTGTCGCTGGCTCGTCTTGCCATATTTTGCGTCTAGAACGTTCTTCGTCGTCATTCGTTTGAGCACATTGAATGGTTAGGTTAAGTTGACGTGATATAAAGGTTATAAACAGGGCATAAGGTGCCTCAGAAAGCCACCTTATGCCTTTTTATAACCTTTATATCACGTGTGCTACTAAATCTGCCAGACCCCTTTTTTATTTAGGTTAATTTAAGTTACCTTTACACAAGGTTATCTGATTTTAGGCTAATTTATAAAGGCTAGGTGAGGTGATGTTATGTAAGATTGGGTACGGTTACGTAAGTAACGTTAGATTGAGTTATTCAATGTTTGCAAGGTTAAGTTCCGGTAAATTACGTAGTAAGTAAGGTTAGCTAAAAGTAAGGATACGTTACGCGCACATTATATAGGGTTATGTTTCGAGAGGTTGTCAGGTTAGAGGATTTAACGTTAGGGTGCGTTGTGGTATAAGGATTAGGGTACGTTGCTGAGGTAAAGTAAGGTGGAGGTAGGTTAAGGTTAGGTTAGGTTATGCTAGTTGAGGCTATAGGCTAAGCTAAGTTGTGTACAGTGGTGTCGTATCTCGGTGTTCAGCCAGCTACCTTCGCCGGACTGCAACATGGGCCGTCCCCTGGTCTACCTGGGCAGCTTCCTGGGCCTGTTGTGCGCCGTCGGAGGCGTTGCCACGGCAACCTTCGTACTCGCTGGCGGGCCGCACGGTGAGAGGGCCGCTGGTGCAAGTCTTGAGCTTGCGTAATTATTCGGAATAACATTCTTGCAGACGAACGCACAAGAAACACAGGAACAGCGAAAGGATAAGCGCCACCGAAACGCTCGCTTAATTTCTATCTGGACCTTCTATCTATACTTTCTGACATTAGACGCCTAACCTTTCGTAGCCCTTGCGTTACGCACTGGTCCACGATAATGAAGCACTCTTTAAGAACAGTTACATCGGAATGATATTGAGTCGTATAAGGATCCCTATGAACTTGCATGCTAGTTGACGATCACTATACTCGTAATGATAAATGAGCATATACTACAGATGAAAGCAATAACGGTAACAATGAAATAGCCTGAAAATGTTTAATTGGTACTTGATTGATTGATTGATTGATTGATTGATTTATTTATTTATTTATTTATTGATTGATTGATTGATTGATTGGTGTTTACGTCTCGAACCAGTACGTTGGCTATGACAAACGACTTAACGAACGGCTTCGAATTGATCCCGACGGCTGCAGCTCTTCAACTCGCACCGACGTTTCAGTAAAATCATGTTTGCACTCCGCTTCCATTTCAATGCGGCCACCGTGGTGGGTAATTGAGCCCTCGACGTCAAGTTCATCAGCACAACGTCATGGCTACTAAGACATACCAGCGGGTTTTAAAAAAACGAAAAAGAAGAGTGATAACAATTAACTCAAGGTTCTCCAAAAGGACGTCCTTCACAGCCAGCTGCGCAAGTTTTTCGGAGGTAATACCTCCGCGATTCTTGACCTTCAATAAACAAAGATGCAAAAATTACGGCCCTTTGAATTTGACTGCAGTGTTCCGCGGAGTTCCTAGGACGATTTACCTCTTCGGTACAATACTTTTGTATACAAGGCACTAGCGCCTCAGCGAAAAGTTTTGCTCAAATGATATGATCTTATTTCTTGATGCTCATTTTCCTTTCTTCTTTTTTCTCTCTTTCCAACTGCGCATGCACCAAGTGAGCGCGGCAATCGACGAGGTGGCAGGCCTTGACAGAGCAGGTAACCTTTCTCAGGCTGCGAATACTGCCAATCAACTGATTCTCTGTTCAACAACATCCATAGCGCTCACCCGGCTCCCGATCCCGCGCACTGCCTGATAACAGCGCAAATAACCAGCACGATCATTTCCAACAAAAGACGTTCGCAAAACACAAACAAGTGGTCACTCGGCATTTCGACCCTTATGTAACTGCATTAAATCGAAGTGAATTTGAAGTTATTTCTCGTTCGTTCAAACAAAAATGTCTGCTACAACTGAAAGTCCAAGTCAACCCACCAGTATGCCTTTTTTTCGCTTGCTTATGCTTATTTTTCACTCGTAAACTAAAAGAAATCTTGCTTTTTTTTTGGCGGTTTACAAGTCATATTCTTATCCGCAGATTCTGACATGAATATCGAGCCCGGCGCCGCAGCTCGAATCACGGCTGAGCCAGCCCGGATGCCATCGCCAAAGCCAGGTTTGCTTGCATCGTGTACAGTTGACTTCAAAAGTTTACGGGCTGTGATATTTGTAGCCTAGCATTGCGTTTTCTAGCCTGCACTGGTGCATGCTAACAACATACAGCGTTCTACACTTTTACTCGCTACTGTATCAAACTGCTCGGACATTCAACGTCTTCTCACATGCAACCGTTCGTAAACTTTTGACACCTACTGTACTATCAGCGCGACATTTCCCTATCCGTACAGATACTGATGACCGTGTTAGCAAATATCCGTTAATGATCAGCCTGTTGTTCTAACGTTTCGTCGGCTACCTTAATTTTTGGTTGCCTCGGCTCTGTCCAGACGCAGTCACTGTAGCGGCATCATCACAACCGTAAGTACTAGCTCCGCCACAAAAATACAACCAAGACGCTTAAAACAACGCCAGCTAGAAAACTCGCAAGCCACCTCGCCGCGTATTGGCAAAGTGTGATAGAAGAATCGATTCGACCCCGTGATGCGTTACCGTATGACAAAGAAATCTGACAAAGTGCCTCGTAATGAAATCGTGGTTTTGGCACGTAAGAACCCTATACTTTGACAAAGAAAGCTGAACGCCCGTACACATCAGCGGTTCTGAATACCAGCTCGCTGTTTGCCTGCGTTGTACATTGGGTATGTATTCTGCTTTAAACAACTATAAAAATGGCTTAAGATGGCACGTATAGTTTAGTTAGGTTTGTTTTTACAGATTGTCTCACGTCACCACGCCGTGCTTTGATATTTATAACTACTTTATCTATTTGTACTTAGTGCCACAATTTGTATGTTGCCTTTTATGTAAGTTCCTACCATGATATGGGTTGACAGGTCGCTGTTCTTGTCGTTTATATATGAACACACTGCTTGTACGGGATATGGTTTATGGGTTATACGGGATGCGCGCCTTCAACATCGCCGCGTTGTGTCACTTCAACGGAATTACGCCACCGCGAGTCTTCTCCGCATTCAACAAATGAAAACAGCCCATCGAATTTAACAACAAGCTGTGACTCGTTCAATTACCACGATTATCAATCTTCATGGCAATGTATAGATGCGATGATGTATTCAGTAGCGATTATTATCAACCGCGATAGCCATAATGTTCAATCGTCGTAGGGACAGCACTCAGGCTGCTGGCTAGTCACAAATAGTTCACGCGTGTGCGCTAGATTGTGAGATTTTGGAGGATTTTTTTTAGCGCTGTCCTATATTAAAAAGCGCCACCCTCTAAATGACCAAAAGCGATCACCTGTAAAGACGTCTTCGCCACCTAAAGATTGCTAGTGCAACAGAGCACGCTTTACAGGCAAGTCAGTCGTAACGCTTGAAATTGTTCAGCAGTCTCAGGTCCGCGCCTGCTCAGAATGCAATAGCAACGTCATGCGGCTCGTATCAACGCCGTAATAGTGCTATGCCCGCACCGCATATGCTAAAAATGCACTGTTCTGTCCACGTCATAGAAGTAGTACTGCAGTGGTTGGAGCTCAATAAGAATGCACTAAGGAAGCTAAGTTCAGCTGGATCGGTAACACCTCTAGAATAACAGAAGCTTCAGTCGTATCGCGAGCGCAGTACTGCTAAGCCAGAAAATAAGGTACAAAACAAAGAACTAAATACGAGTTTGAAATTCACGCGCTGATTACTAGTGGCGTCATGAGAATTGGACCACGTCTGCACAGGTCCAGCTACGAATTTTGACGACAAACGGGCATGTGGCATTTTAAGGAACCAAAGGCTCCACTTATCGAGTTTTTGAGAACTTATTCCAAAAAAAAACTGCCCGAACGCCCGAAAACACTTTTAAATCCGTGACGTCATACATTCGGTCACGAAATTCGAAATCGGAAACGTTGCCGTTCATTTTCCCCGCTTACAAGCAACCTTTTTTTTCCTCCAAATAAAACAACAAATTTAGGTTTTTAACAAAAGGTATCTCCCAACAGTAAGCAGTTACTGTCAATCATTCGCGCCCTCTTTAAAGAGCAAAATAATTTGAGCTGCATGAGTAGATTACCCTTCTTCAACACAAACCCACGCAAAAAGAAACGCAGTTACCATTAGGGAAGGATTGACGAACTATATAAAATACGCAAAAAAGCGGGCGTCGATGCCCTCCATGAAGTTCCCTCACCAGCTTGTCATGACGTCATATATCTTGACGTCATATTTTGAGGTCTAGTTAGTACGCTAAAGCTCGACTGCGTTGTCTACTAAACAGTCAAAACACTGAACTGAGATAGCTTGAAGGACTTTGACGGAGCCACAACTGCCAAAATACAATAAAATATCTTGCAACTCCACGACGTCGCATTGGACCCACCGGCGCTTGAGTTTCAGGGCGAAATTCAAAAAATAGAACTTTGACCTCCAGTTTCTCTTTTATTAATCAATTTATTACCGCAAAATTAACAAACAAGCAGTGTTTTCAAAGAATGCTTTATAAGCCTCAACTGATTTAGCGTTTCTCTCTGCAGTTTCTTTGTTCCTTTAAGCTTCAAACTGTCTTCGCTTCACGGAATATTTAAAACTTATTCCTCCACTAGAGTGAGCTGTAGTTTCCGGTATCTTTAGCGTTAAGAAACGTCGTCAAAACGAAAAGTAGCAAGCTGAGAACGCCAAGTCATAGGATAAATACAAAGCAACACCTCATCCACTTGCATACACGTGTGATCTGTTCTTGATGCCAGAGTGATTTTTAGCAGAACGTCATGCAGGTTTGTTAATTGGCTTTAGAAACATTCACGCATGCTAATTATCTCGAAACAAACGCAGGTCACGCGGCTCATAAGATTAAAGAGCAATGGCCATCGCGTCGCCGGAGCAGTGTCTCAACCAGAGGTGAGCCCATAGTGACCACGATCACCCGATAAGATAATCCATGCCCCGATAAGATAATCCACAGTAATACGCGTTGATCCGAGCTGGATCACTCGTCGGTCTGTCTGAAATGTTCGGTTAACTTGTTCACGGCACTTGTTAGCGTTCTATGCGAGACGTGAATAACAAAAAATCGCATGAATTCCTCCCACGTCTGCTGAAAGCATGTTCGTGGTACCATTCCAACCCACAGTGCATGAATTTCACGACGCGTCTACTGAAACTGCTTTCTTGATGTGATTCAAGGACTGTGCACAAATTTCACGATGTGTACGTCAAGATCATTTTGTTGGTATGATTCAAGCACAGCGCATGAACACCAAGACGAGTCTACTGAGAAATTTTTCTTGGTATGATTCAAGAATAGTGCATGAATACCACTTCGTGTCTACTGAGAACATTTCCTTGGCATCATTTATTGGCAGCGCATATCTTTGTGTTTGAAATCATGCCTTAATATTCATGACTAACCATGAATGCGCGATTTGAAAGGGAAAAGAAAATGCCAAATTATATTTCTTTTTTTAATGACAGCGTCGCTGGACGATTACGATGAAGACGGCATGAATTCGGCTTACAGTGAGTCCTCTCTTTCTGAGCACGAAGTATTTTTTTGCTGCTGATAACGCGATGACTATGACTGATATAACAAGTGGCGACGGTTCCAAACATTGTTTACGCATTACGACAGTGGGCTCAAGAAAGAAATCAAAGTAGAGAAAGTTCGTAGACCTTCACGTTCCTGAACACGGACCCAAGAAGAACTAACAGGGCAACACACAGCGTTATCCTGTACACGATGCCTGTCCTGCATGCGACGAAGAGCGTTTTGTGCTTCTTAGTGCAGGCCATGCTGCTCTTGCTACCGTTTGCCACGGTCACGTTAGGTTTATGCTAGGTTAGGTTAGGTTTAAGCTAGGTTACGATTACGTTAGGTTAGATTAGGTTAGGATAAGTTAGGCTAGGTATGCGTAATAGTCGGCGTTTGTGTCGTGCTGTTCGTTCCAGCTTGTATCCTTGTTTTCATGCCTGCCTCTCACAACGCAACAGTGGGAATGCTTGTGAAAAACCGTTGTTTAAAAGACACTCTCAACTTGCTGTTTTGCAGTCTCAATGTGGCGCTTTTTCAACGTCGCAGTTCTATTCGAGGTCACGAGACACTCCCCGACTGAGCGCAGATAAACCCGCTCCTTAGAAGCGATTCGTGATTCTGGTCAATGCGCAAAATAATAAATCGAACTGCCCCACGCCTCCAGTGGACGCTCGCTATACTTGCTGTGGCTGTGTCCAGGTGCAAAGACCGCACGAGAGAAAGCGCTTAAAAGCACCGCGGGAGGCGGACAGACTGGTCTACAGAGTATACGAGTAGTTAATTATAGACCACTTCGTTTTGACTGACGTGAGGTCAGAGTGCTTGCACGGTTTAAAAGGATACCTTAACCAGAAGAGCTCCTGTCTAAATGCATGGTAACAGAGAAATCGTTTCGCTCGCCACTTGCTGCATCAAATTTGATGAGGCTCGTTGAACCTAAAAGAAGCGAAAAATCTGCTGACTGTAAGAAACAGATTTTTTTTTTGTATCGCAGTCATCAAATTTGATACAAAAACAGTTGATTGGCGCAATTTCTTCCTTTTTTGTGAGGCATCAAGCTTACAGTTTTGTACCTGAGCAATAAACAAAATGACATAATTTTACAAAGTGCATTTGGTGAGACACGCAAATCGGACAAAATTGATGTGTTATAGATCGCGCTCTGAAATGTGTTAATGATTTCAGTGGGACTTTTGCAAAACAGTCTTAAATATTGTAACAAGTTTATCATAACCTCCAATTTCATAAATCCCATTTGTCTGCTCCATATTTACAAACAGGCGCAGTTTGTAGAACTGCGATATATGTTTCTGGTGCATAGTTATGGGCCTGTAAACGTCGTGCTTTAATTGTTTTTAGACTCTACGGATATTTAGCAATTTTTGTAAAGGTTGTGGATACCTAAACCTAAATTCCGCTTTGATTCATTTCTCTCAGCTGCAACAAATTTTAATCAAATCGGTTTAGCGGTTGGCTTAATGGGAGCATTTCTGCGTTTCACTTATTTTTAATTTGTGAAATTGGAGTTCAATATTTTATTGGACGGTTTATCTTAGCCCTAATCATTGCTATTAGTCATGGGCTCATGCAGTCGGTACACAAGTACTAACTCAACTGTACTATTTGTATTAAAAACCTATATGTGAAAAAAACAAATGAAAAAATAAAAAATTGTACAATAATTTTTGCATACGCGTATATACACCCGTAGATTCAAAGGTACAGATTAGGCATAACGTTGGCCACGTGATAAATATTCCTCAAGTAGCCACAGGCGCGCCACTACGGCTCGGCCGTTACGCGTGCCAACATCTCGAAATCCGCTATAATGTGCCGAGTACATAAACCGACAGCTTCATGTCTTTCGCAGACGACGAAGAGGACTTGCCCAGCGCTTACGAGATGCGAAGATACGGTACGTGAAGCCCCAATCACCGACCATTTTTTTTTTACTTTTGTTGCGTTTTTAATTCTAAGTTAACTATCGAAATGTTCGTTGTGCTCCACTCCGTTTGCAGAAACAGTTAATGGCGCGTAACTCAATACAACTCTGTTTCGTCGGCAAGGAGGTCGTTATAGATATCTGAAGTCACTGCCGTACCGTTTACTTATCTCATGTGTATTTCCCTCTTTCTTTTTTTCTTATCAGTACTT
This sequence comes from Dermacentor silvarum, assembly GCF_013339745.2. Classification (NCBI taxonomy): domain Eukaryota; kingdom Metazoa; phylum Arthropoda; class Arachnida; order Ixodida; family Ixodidae; genus Dermacentor; species Dermacentor silvarum. Next base: position 5,599,877 of record NC_051158.1, read on the forward strand.
TCTTATGAAATGCACGCACAAGCGCAACAATTTGCTATATTTCGCCTATATTTCGCAATAGGGTTCAGGAGTTTCTCCATACGCTTTCAGATGCCCACAGTGAAGTTAGATAACAGAGTGTTTCAGTAGGTTCCAATGTCTCAACTCTGACTAATCCTCGGTGCCCATGTCGAAGAAACGGTCGATAAGCTACCACCTATACAATCGTCCCTAATCTTGATGGTTTCCAGGGACAAGCCTAGGTTCTGCAAAAGTACGCATTTACTGACAGTCACGCATTCTTTATTTTCCCGTTACCTTTCGCAGCGGACGAACTGATGCGGCATTCTAACGGTGAGTGCATCGCGTGCACCCTCCGACAAGCCTCGAAAAGGAGCGAGCGACCATATTTAACGTACACCTTCTCCGTTTTCTTTTCTTTATTTCGTTCCTTCAATCTTCAGAATTCGCCAAGTTCCGGACCACCCCGACGCCGACACCGCCGCAGCCAGCGTCAGAGGCCAGACCAGCGAGAAAGCAGGCCGCCACGAGAGGTCGCTTTCCGCCCATCTGGCGAGACCGGCCGGTAACGACCGTCCTGACATCGGACACAACCGGTCACAGGACGACGCCGCTACCACGGACGCCATTTTCAACCAGTCGAGGTTAGGTTTGTGAACTAGGTCTACGAAAGGCGCTATATATAGCTTAGAACTTGTTTGGCAAATAACATAACCATAACATAACCGCAGCCAGTAAAGCACAAGAACCAACAAACGTAGACACAAAATATGTGTTATAATATATATATATATATATATATATATATATATATATAGAGAGAGAGAGAGAGAGAGAGAGAAATGATAAGCACAACTTCGCGGTTATCTTAGGTTTATTTACCCAACAGTTTCGGTCGGTGAACCGACCTCCTTCAAGGTACCGACCTTCCTTCATCCCTTGAAAAAGGTCCACCCACCGAAACTGTCGGGTAAATAAGCCGAGATAACCGCGAAGTTGCGCTTCTCATTTTCCTAAATGCGCTTGGCCCATTGAAAAATCTAGTTACAATATATATATATATATATATATATATATATATATATATATATATATATATATATATGCGATACTGAGGAGCAGCACTTCAAATTTCAATACGTAATTGTTAGGACAGGCCTGTAGGTGGCGCCACCTTCTCATTTTACATAAACTAAATACACATATACAATACGCGTGAGCAGATTCACTTATGAGAATGCGTGAATAGCGTAAATTCGCACAGGGCAAGTACTTAAATCGCACACGCAAGTACCCTCTAATAAAGGAGATGAGTCACACCTGGTGACACATCAGTGACACAATAACAAAAGCAGTGTAACGCACGAGTCACATGTACATCAGCTGAAGAGTTCTCCGCCTGTAATTCTTTATCTAACCTCGTACAAACAAAAATTGTTTTTGCGATAGAAGACACGGACCAAGAAAGGGTGATAAAGGACACAACCTGTGTGTCCTGAAACCCCCTTTCTTTGTCCGCGTCTTCTAGTTCAAAAAGTGTTTTTCGCAGTGCATAACCAACTCGACCAAATCACCACTTTGACTCGTACAAATGACGCACTCATAGCAACCTAGACTTCGCGTGGGATTTAGCAGCTCAGTCTTACTATAATAGGTATCCGCACAGAGCCGTTGGTTTGTGAATGAAGAAAAATAAACCTTGGAAGTTACACTGGCATTGTTACCCATGACGTATATCCGCTAAGACCAGACGACTCAGCGACCAAATTTCACTACAAGTTTCTCTCTCTCCGCCTTCTCTCAGGGGCTGAAGCGTCCGGCTCAAACACCAAAGCCGTAGGCAGCGAGCGCCCTCTCACTACCGGAAGCGACACGAAAGCGTCGGCTGCGACGGCAGAGACACAAAGCGGCGGCAAAGTGAAGAGCATAGAGTCAGGAGGAGTCAGCACTGACGTCAACCCTGACGTCACCACCAGCAACCGCCCCCGAGGTCTCTTAGCAGCCCTGCCCCTACCAACCAAGGTGTACGGGCCAGGTAAGGCGCACGGGCCAGGTAGTGCACCATAGGTAGTGCACGATAGTGTACGGTACACGATGCACGGTAGCTAGTGCACGGTAGGTAGTGCACAGTAGTGCAGGTCCAGGTAGGTGCACGGGCCAGGTAGCAGCCCTGCCCCTACCAACCACGGTGCACGGGCCAGGACTTACGTTGCGTGGGATCTCTCCTAGAAGGGAGACTTGCGCGAATTGGTGCTAATTCACGTTTAGGAAAACAACAGCGCTAAACGGACAAGGACCTAGGCAAAGAAGTACACGACACTGGCGCTGACTGACAAGTGAACTTTATTTCGAGGAAAATCACATTTATGAACACGGGCCGACCGGGCAACAACTAAGCGACTGTACATGCTCAGAAGGATCCATCCTGGTGACGTGTCGAAGTAGGGTCCCTCATTACGACTATATACTCCTCTACTGTTGTTCAGGCACGAGAGGATAGGACCAGTGGAATGAAGTCCAAAGCCATATAGAAGACTGGATGTAGGGATAGAACCAGTGGAATGAAGTCCAAAGCCATAGAAGATTGGATGTAGTGATGAGATTATGAAATATGAAGGCGTAGGTAGGGTCCAGATGATGCGAGACGCGTGTATTTGCAGTTGTTTGGGACAGGCATTGGTCCTGCGCTAGACTTAAATTGGATAATGATGAAGTTTTGTGTCCCTGAGCCGTCTCTTGTGGTTTCAGCCCTCATCTGGACAGTCCTGCTCGACAATCCGCCATTTTTGTGCAAACTATACATCATGAGGTGCGATCTCTGCGAGAATTTGAGCGCTATCCCGAGTCAGTGGTAAAGTCGAGGAAATACTTTCCGAAGGCTTTCGGGATGTACACATGCCCATGACTGCGTCCCTGTTTCCCTGTGATTAACAAAGCTTGCGTGGAAGAACAGATTAATGGTTGGCGCCCCATTACTTATTATCGCAATGCCGAGTGAAGAATTTACTGCTGTTGCAGTGCGAGCACTAGCCGAAGGCGTATTGCGTGTAAAACCTCCTACTCCGGTGGTGGCGGCCGCGCGGGCCATATATCTTGAAAGCCATCTGCAGAATATAGGTGCACCGAGGGCCGATAGCTTCGCGTGCATTGTGTTCTCGCCACTTAGTTCGCGTTGAAGGGCACTTAGTTCGCGCCGAGAGGCACCACGGAGGTCAATTCGCTCTCTGCTGCTGCCGCTCTTCCTCACGCCAGCGTTTTGACAGCGAGTGTCCGCGGTGATCGAGTGCGATGTGTTCACGTTTGCCTGTGCGCGCGTGAAGTTACACCATGCTTAATTGTTAATTTAGTTAGGTAATGTTTACAAGTTTATACTTCCGATAAAACTACTGTCCTTCCTTCGTATAGCTGTCTAATAAATTGCTATCGCAATCGATGCTTCGCCTTTTGGGCGAAACTTGCATTTTTTTTCTAAAGGCAGCGCGGATTTTTTTCTAAAGGCAGCGCGGTGCTATGAGAAGACAGTTCAGGGACATAGTCGTTGCTCATGTCGGTTCGCACAGAACATACCAGTCGCCGGTTCGCAACACACCACTTGGCAATCCAACACCGACTAGTACATTAGAAATGTGAAAGAAAACGTTTTTTTTTTTTTTTTTTTTTTTTAGATATCACAATTTTATTGCTGGAGGAAGCATTGCCATGTACGTGCAGTAACTGTTCCCTTACGATTGCTGCCGTAAAAACGGCTTTTATTTGCCTAAACACACAGGTGATAACATCGTGTAACGAGATTTACCACCGACTTAGCACTGGATATTCATGTCAACTCGCGATATTTGAAACGCCACTTCGTAGTTGTTTTCCGTCGGCTGTGACGACACAACGGACGAGATAAATTTAGGAAAACATTAAACCTCAGTTCCGTACAGTATCATATATCTTCCATACATCTGACTTCATATATGGGGTAAATATATTTCGTAGTCGCTTGCCAATTCATTTCGATGGGTATTGAAGGCAATGTGCAATATAATGTACAAGGGGTCTTAGGTGGATAAATAGATCAGCAACAGCGGACATGGTGCACACAGTGTAAAATAAAAGCAAAATAATTAGAATAATTTAAACTTAGTATAATTCGTCATTGTTTCCTGGCGAAGACAAGTTACCTTGCCGAAACGTTGACTTAATCCGGATGCCGTTCAGTTATTGTTGATCCTTTTATTCCTGCATCTCCCATGACCCACTCATATTGTGCTTCCAGACTACGTTTTCCTTGGCTTCAATTATTCTTGGATATTTTTGACAACTTAACAGTTTTAACAAAGAGTAGCGTGACTATTAGGTAAGTAGATTGTCGACTCCCATGTGATCAAGCACCAAAATATTTTCATTACCCGTGTTTTCCCGCGTGTGTACCAATGTGTTGGTTGGGTCCTGATGACGTAGACCACTCGATGGTACCCTGGTTTTCCATGATTCCTTTTTCCCATGTGTGACTACACGCATGTACCGCTCACGAGTAATGACAACCGCGCACTGAAGACCAAGAAAGGTGCACAAGCGCCGACTATCAATTGGAAAATTTATTTACGGAATGAGTCAATATACACTTCAACTGCACATGCGCCAGCAAGGCAAAGAAATACATGACGAGGCATCGTGGTTAGGTCAATTAAAACTAAATAAAGATACAAGAAAAAATTCACTGACCTCATGCGAAATTTGAGCGCAGTCCTATGCGTGTTTTTATTTCGGGATATGTTGGGGGGCTCGCGCGGACAACCTGTCTCGTGAGGCACGTCGCTAATCGGGATATCGAGAGAGGCAGCGCGTGGGTGACGCACGACTAGATTCACAGCAGCCGCCGCAGACACACTTCCACTCATGCAGCGCTTTGTTTTCATACAGACGACGCGCGCTACTCTGGCGCCATCTCGTAGCCACCGTCACCGCAGAGCCCGTCTTGCGCGACACTACGTTTTTCTTCTCACGCTTTCGCCACATCCTCCTCCTCCTTCCTCCTCGCGCTCTATTCTCTATCGCCGTCTTTCATCCGCGTTCTCTTACATCCTCCGCTATGCTCGTCCGCTCGGTTACGCCGACGCTCGCCGCACGAACGGGCGCCTAAGAGCTGCGCTCGAATAGAAAGAAAGTTACCTAACAGCTACAATGCAATGGTTGCAAAAGACAGTTATTAGCTATTTAACCAATACCGACTCACCCGGTTTTCTATCCTTTTCAACGCATGTACCGTTTTTTTTACACCCAGGACCTCGCTCTCTGCTCTGCCTGGTGGAAGGCAGCGGCGTGCGTCAGGGCCCCCCGCTTCACGAATGCTCGCACCTGATACTGGGCGACCAGGTTTTCGACTTCCTGCAAAAGGTCATCAGGCCGGCCAGGAGAGGTATACATGTTCGCCGCTGCCACGTTTGCTGCATAAAACAGAATATTCGCAGTCCTGTTTTATTGCGATAGCAATTATATGGACACTCCAGGCGCATTTCTGCCGTCGTCGTCGGCGTGATGTCTCGTATATATAGTCTGAGGGCGATAACATCGTCGTCGCGCGCCTTATGCTGTATGTCTTTGTACGCCGCACATGGAGCACGGCGCCGTGTTGGTTTAAAAGTATTTGGCCAGTTGTAACAGGATTCAAAGCAAACGGGCGCTCACGTCTAATGCCAAACTAACTTTTTCGTATACAGGGAGCCGCTTCCGTCAAAGGTCACACGACGTTGTGCTTCAAATCGGACATGTTTCGGTTCTCCTTAACGTACTCGCCCAGAAATAGGTGGTATATAATCGCAACCTATCCTTGTCCCTCTCTCGTACATCATATCTCAAACACATGGCAAACCTGCACAAACAATTGCTTGTATGGTCCATAAGAACACATGTACGTGCAAATGCATGGCGTCCTCGCGCGTTTGCGTTTGTGTTTGTGTATGCGTGCGTGCGTGCGTGTGTTGATTGATTGATAAATTGAGTCCACCTTGTTTTCCTGAAGGGTCGAAATCCGGGCCACTTCGTATGTCATCTACACGAAAAACCAGTCAAAAACACGAAGGACAAGAAAAGGGAATTCACACCACAACGACCGGACTAACAACTTGTTTTCCCGTTTGCTTGATTGTTTAATTGCGTTTATTTGTTCTTTCGTTTGTATGCCTACTTGTGTGTTTTCGTTTGCTCGCTTCTTTGTCTTCAGTTGTTGATAGACCCTCATTAAACTTGAACGCTTCAGCCGTTGTCCTGTATACTTGTGCCCGAGTCTTTCGCCTCGCGTTTTCGACGTTTCAAAATATCAACGTTAACCACCAACTCGCCCAACTGTCAATTTCGCTAAACTGCTAAAGTCCGTCGCTTCCTCTTCGCACACTGCAATTGGTTTCTCTTCCGCCACGTCCCCGAACCATCGTCAGGTTCCGGCGACCGCGAACCCCTGCCCATGACCACGGCAGCGATGGCCGAGCAGGTGCGGGCACTGCGCTCCGAGTCTGCGCCCGGAATCCGGCTTCTCGCCGGCCTTCGCTCGCTGGAAGTGGAGAACGCGTACGTCCGCCTCTGGTCCAACCGGTCGGGCCTGGCGGCGTCGGCCAACCTGGCCTACGAGTGGGTCCGCCGCGCGGGCCTGGATGGCATCGCCCTCACCAACCTGGTTGTGGGACGCCACACCGTCGACGTGTACGTGAACTTCCTCAAGGTACGTCGTATGTGCTATATAAACTGGCCTTATAAAACTGATTACTACGTGCGTCGTGACTTGCTTCCGAGTGGTCATTACATCTGCATCTCTGTATTGCCCCGCCACCGACAAAGATAAGGATGAGGTTCTGGTAACGCGAGCGAAGGGACCGAGCTAGCCATCGACCTGGACAGCGGCAAGTCGCTCCATCGGCCAGCCACCATGGTCCTTCCACGTGACTAACAATCGGGAGCCGGCCCGCAGCCACTGGCCCCCTACAGTGTAATATTCAGACACAGGCAGGGTGTAGTATGCCTGTACTAATAATACCTACGTGAGATGACGCCCGTCTGTTCACGTGCGCCCTTTGAGGAAAGTTGGACGTCTATACATCTATATAGGACGTTCACAGTGCTTTCAAGTATGTCAATAAGACGTATATTACTCTTCTATAAGGTCTTTAGAGTAAGGTCGCAAAGTCTTTTTAACGAGATAGCATTAAGGGCACCGTGTCGCAGAAAATCCGTTGTCCGCGTCGGTGTCGGCTTCGGCGTTAAGCATTGGCGTCTGGCGGAAATAATCATGCCGAACCACAGCATTCTGAACCACCCCGACCACACAGGCCCTCCGCGTGGCGCAAAAGCGTTAGTGAAGAAAATTTGAATTTCTCAAAGTAAAATCCGTCAGAAAAATCGTGATAGACGTGATAGCGTCGGATTGTAATTTGAATATACGAGAAAAAAGCCCGATAAGCAGCCAGAGATCTTTGAATGCTATCGCGTTCCACTCTTAAAGGCGAAGCTTAAGCGTCCTCATGCAATTCTGATTGTGTTTCGCTGTACTTTGGTTCTAGGCAACATTAAGGGGAATGTTGAAAACCGAGCCTTTTCAAGTTTTTATCGAGCCCCATGTCGCATACGGTGTCGGTGTCGGCGTCAACGTCGTCCAATAACGCTATCGCGTTCCACTCTTAAAGGAGAAGCTTAAGCGTACTCGAAGTTTTTTAAATTGCAATATGTCTATATATATACGTCTTAGTTTTTAAGATGTCTGCAAGACATCTATGAGACTATTTTACGACGTCTGCGAGACATATACAGGAATATCAGGGGACATATTTAGGCCTAACGTACGAACTCTCGTAAAACGTTTGCAATTTACAAATGCATCTGTCAAGCGGCATGGGTGGCAACGACCGTGGTCCCGACTGCGTTTTCTCTCTTTTCTCTCAATGCATTAGCGGCTGCGCGCGCTGTTTCGCGAGGACTACCTCATCGTGTTCGGTTTCTTCCACCGGGAGAGCCACGAGCACGACCACACCTACACCGAGGACGCCATCCGCACCATCGTGAGGTAAGCAGCGTATATATGCGCTTGAAAATTCGCGAGACTAGATTACGATTGCCCTTCACGTCTCTTTTTATCAAACGTTCAAGAAGAATAAGAGAAAACAGTGCATTGGACAATGTAAAAAAATGTCGCAGTTTCGCCCGAAAGGCGAAGCATCCATTGCGATAGCAAATTAGTCGATAGCTACTCGGAGTAGGGATAGTAGTTTTATCGGCTGCATAAACTTGGACACATTCGCTTACTAACTAAATAAAGAAGCTGTGGTGTCACCACGCACAAGCAAACATGAATAGATCACACCGAATGACCGCAGACAACGACTGTCAAAACGCTGGCTGCAAGCGCAGCCGCCGCAGCGGGCGAAGGTTCGTGCGGTCTATCGCTTCAACGGAAACTGAGCGGTGCATGCACAGCGCATACAAAGGTCAGAGCCGTGTGGAGATAAGAGACGGTGCGGGCGACCGCCACAGCTGGGCAAAGTACAAGCGCACTTGTTGGCAGAGTAGAAGCTGCCCCCCTCCCTCCCGCGCTGCCTTCCCGCTTTCTTGCTTTCGCGTGGGAGAGTGAGTGGCCAGATCCCCTTGCGCCCGGTTGAAGATACGCATTTCGTGCCGCAGCACAGCGTCGCCCCGCCTCCTTCCCTCCCATACCCCCACGGCCTTTCGTGCGACGGTCGCGTTTGCTTTCCGCCGTGCGTTCGCTCTCCGTGATAGCGCGCGGGGGGGGGGCGCGCTTTCACTCGCGCATACGGCGCGCGATGACGATTTTATCGCCCTTGGACTTTATACGGAACCTCACGGCGACGCCGACGACAGAAATCCGGTTGAGGTGTCCATATAATTGCTATCGCAATAAAACAACGAGAACTAGCTGGTCCAGTGCGCGATCATTGCTAATTATCTCTGAGAGTAAAATATCGCATTTATTTAAATGTGGGCAATGTCTATACGCTGCTATGGTGTGATGACAGGTTCTTCTTTAATGATTCAGACCATTCTCTGATGCGGAGCCTCCGAGAACCCAATTGAGGACAAAGTCGTTTGTTGGAGAACACACACAAACTTTTGATAAAACTAAAGCGAAAAGTAATCCATAAAATAAACCCTTAAAGAAATACCGTGGCAAAAAAAATCACATCATCTCACCCTACGGGCAACCATGGTGGGATGCGAAAGTATCGCGGGGGGTGCGCATCGAGTTTCCGTTTCGTTTCACTTGGCAACACAACCCAATGAATGTTAGAGTGAGAGAATGTATTGAGAAGAGAGGAGACGTTTGTACGGGGTTGTTGCGTCTTTATTTAGAGATCGTACGTGATTCCTAGTGTCCGAGTTTCTGCGGGTGGGTTTTGGCGTAGTCGTAAACGATCGACGCGTAGGTTCCACCCTGGGACTTGTGCACGGTTATGGCACTCGCTTGAACCAAGGGGGACTGCGTCCGTTTTCACGCCACACCGGTTTTACGGTCGATCGTCAACGTGACATTACGTGGTTCTATGGGCACCCACGCCGCGTCAACCTTGTAACCCAGACGGCTGGCCTCGCTCACTGCGTGGGTCGATCGAAGGCGAGAGAGCTTCCCTGTCGCGGGACCGTCGAAGTGCAGCCACAGTCGCCTGGGGAAGTCTTCTCCTCCCGCACCATCGACGCTTCGTTCGCAGAGTTTGAGCGTTCCCACTGCGCCGTTTACAAGACCGTCGATGACGTCTATGTTTGCACAGAGAATGACGGAAGCACAGCGAACGCGGACTTTATACTTGATGATGATGATGATGATTTATTGGCATCCCCTTTGAAACGGGGTGGCGACAAATAGTCACCTAGCCTGCTTGATTTAATCAGGTATACTACACATGTTCTTTATCTAGCATTTTTGTATACCTTTTTCAAAAATTTAGCTTGTACCGCTGCCTATGATTTTAAGAGATCAGGTCGTATCCATCTTTTCCCTGCTTTTTTTCCACCAGTACTCTAATCGTCTCTTGCTGATCTCTACGGCTGATCTGTTTATGTTTCCTTCCACTTTAAACCCAAGCGCTTCTGGGAGTTGCACGTTACCTACGGTTCTCGCTGGGTGGATCCCGTCGCATTCCATTAGGATGTGCTGAGTGGTCTCTGGATCTTTACTGCAGCATACACATATCTCATCTAGTTCCGAATATTTGTTCCGATATGTTTTCGTCCTTAGGCAACCGGCTCGAGCCTCAAATAGCAAGGCACTGCCCTTTGTGTTATCGTACAGATTTTCCCTTCTAATTTCTTTCTTCTCATTCTTGTAAATCTCCATTGTCCTTTTCGTTTCCATTCTTTGCATCCAATTTACGGTCTCTATTTCTCTCACTTTCTTTCTGATGACCCCTGGTTGTCTATTTACAGTTTCGATTATCCTGTACTTGGTTGCCAACTTCCTTGACCTCTTCCTCCATTCTGTGTCCACGCTTTTCATGTAGAGATACTTGTGCACTTTAGCCACCCATTTATTTTCATCCATGTTCCTGAGCCTTTCTTCAAAACTAATTTTGCTTTGTGCTTCTCTGACTTCAAAAGAGGCCCAACCCATGTCTCCATGCACTGCCTCACTTGTCGTATTACCGTGTGCTCCCAAAGCCAACCGGCCTACTGATCTTTGGTTAACTTCCAAACCCGCCAATATATCCGATTTTAAGCATATAATGGTATTTACGAATGTTAGCGCTGGCACCATTACTCCTTTCCAGATTCCACGCACCACCTCATACTTATTGTGGCCCCACAGTGCTCTGTGTTTCATTAATGCTGCATTCCGCTTCCCCTTTATTTTCAGATTATCTTGGTGGTTGCTTGAGTAATTCTTTCCTTCGTTTATGTGTACGCCGAGGTACTTATATTGCTTCACTATGGGTATTACTTGCTGTTGAATTGACACCACGAAGTTACTCGTGTGTTCATTAAAGATCATAATCCCTGATTTCTCTGTGCTAAACTTAAGGCCTAGATTTGTCGCTGCGTTCCCACAGATATTCGCAAGTATCTGTAAATCTTTTTTATTGTCCGCTAGTAGCACAATGTCGTCTGCGTACATCAATCCAGGGACCTTCTGTTGCACCATTTGTCCATTACGCATGTAGGATAAATCAAAACCTAGTTCGCTGTTTTCCAGTCGTCTTTCTATGCCCTTGACGTAAAGCGTGAACAACAATGGTGACAGAGGGCATCCTTGCTTCAATCCTTGGTGAATTCCCACCATTTGATTTCCTTTTCGGCCTTCCCATGCCACTTGTACTTGGTTGTCTCGATATATCTCCCTCAGCAGCTCCACGAAATCGTCATCTATGCCTTCGTATTGAAGAATATCCCACAACAATTCCCTGTCTACGTTGTCATAAGCTCCTTTAATATCTAGAAATGCTACCCATAAAGGTCTTTTCTGAGCTACTGAAATCTCTATGCACTGAGTTAGTACAAACATATTGTCTTCTAAGCGTCTGCCTGGCCTGAACCCATTCTGTAGTTCCCCCAATACACCGTTTTCCTCCACCCACTTCGACAGTTCTAATTTTATGGCTTGCATTGCCATTCTATATATCACCGACGTTACTGTAACTGGCCTGTACGAGCTCGTCTTATCCTTATCTCCTTTGCCTTTGTAGATGAGATTCATCTTGCTTTCACGCCATCCAACGGGAATATTCTTTGTTCTAATCACTTGCTCTATGGCATTAGTCAGCAGTGCCTTGCTTTTTGGACCGAGGTTTTTGATTAGCTGTATTGGGATTTCATCGGGTCCTGCTGCCGTGTTGTTAGGGACATTTTCTGCTGCCTTTTTCCAATAGAAGCTTTCTATGCTGAATTTTGATCTCTCAAGCCTCTCTGTTGTTGCTGGATCTGTTGTCTGAACTACACTTTTTCTCGTACCGAAGTTATGCCTGATAACGTCTGTGATGTACCGCAGCGCATCATCGCCTTCATAGATGTTACCGTCTTCATCCCTTATAGCCGTTTGCGAGTTTCTAGTTGGAGCTCCGAGTGCTTTTATATGGTTCCAGAATCTTTTTGGGGCGCCTTTGTCTCTTTTGTGAATGTTATGCACCCAACGTTCACTTGCGCATTTAATTTTCTCTTGCACGAGCTCACTTGCAACCCTTTTTACTGCGCCGCGACACTTGCGCCGCCTACTGGCGTACCCTTAGAGAGAGAGGGAAAGAGTGAGATATATGCAATGATTTGCTGCGCCGCACCTGTGGGGGAGAGGGGAGGAGAGCGCACACCTGCGTAGGAGAAGAGAATGAGGGAGAGTTGCGCATGCGCAGTATGGGTGCGGACGCCGCAGAACGGACACTGCCCCGAGCATCCACGCCGCGTCAACTTCGTAACCCAGACGGCTGGCCTCGCTCACTGCGTGGGTCGATCGAAGGCGAGAGAGCTTCCCTGTTGCGGGACCGTCGAAGTGCAGCCACAGTCGCCTGGGGAAGTCTTCTCCTCCCGCACCATCGACGCTTCGTTCACAGAGTTTGAGCGTTCCCACTGCGCTGTTTACGAGACCGTCGATGACGTATATGTTTGCACAGAGAGAGAATGACGGAAGCACAGCGAACGCGCGCTTTATTCTTCGCCGCGACACTTGCACCGCCTACCGACGTACCCTTAGAGAGAGAGTGAGAGAAAGTTATATGCAATGATTTGCTGCGCCGCACCTGTTGGGAGAGGGGAGGAGGAGAGCGCACACCTGCGTAGGAGAGGAGAATGGGGGAGAGTTGCGCATGCGCACATTTAATGGTTTACTGTGTTGTGTACATGGCGGTATACGGCATCTAGCGCGTTGTGATTATTAAAATCACCTTGCCTGAGCGTGTGAGTGAGTTGGGCAGAAGGTAGATCGTGTCTTATAATGTGCGCCTTACAGGATGACTCCCCCTTTCTCCCAATGTCATCCTTTCTTCCTTCCTTTTTTTTTCTTTCTTTTAGCAGTCCGACCAAGCAGTAGCGTCTATCTATACAAGTGTCTTGTTCATCGTCCAATCGTCATTTGCGCTGACTCCGAAGTAAAACAATCGTGGTAATCTTTTTACTCCCACTTTTCTGTCCTTTCCACTTCAAAACGAAGGCTGTGCAGTTTCACCGTGTTCGAGGCTCATGACGCGAGGCCGCGGCCGTGCCGATCCTTCGTGATGAACGCCCTGGACGGGTACCGGAACGCCATCTCCAACGCAACCATCGTAAGAGTGCAGTCTTCCCTATTTTTGCCATATTTCTTGCTTGTCCATGACGGGATTGCATAAGGAGGTAGTTTATCAGTAGTATATACTTGCAAATGTCATTCAAAAGAAAAAAGACGACGATAAAATTTGGTCGAGTGGCAATGCAAACATACGCAAAAGTATGGAGTAATGTTTAACATTACAAATAAGAGGTACAGCCTTGGTCAAAAGTATACGGGCTACTACTTCGCCTTCGCCATATATGTCGTTCTGATTCGTGGTGCGGTTCCCGTGGTGCTTGCTGACACTCCTGACCTCTGAATGCCGAGTACGAGAGTTATTTTCTTTCCCCATGGTGTCGGCCCTTATGGTATACAACAGGAACTCCCTTAAACAGCCAGTAGCAGGCCTGGAGGTCAAAGACAACGCATCCCGTGTGCGTTTAACTAAGACTGCACATCTGTAAATCATGGGGGAAAACTAAGGGATAGAAAGAAGGGAGAAAAGGGAAAGGCAAGGAGGTCGACCAGATGTGCCCGGTTTGTTACCCCACACAGGGGAAGGGGGTTAAGGAATGAAAAGAAAGAAAGAAAGAATGAGAGTAAGGAGAATGATGGTGCCGCTTTATCGGGATGGCACATTTAGACTGTACAGATGGCGATTGAGGGACCATTGTTGAGGGACCATTGAGGGACCATTGGCCATTGTTGTCTGTGTACTTCAGCAACTGCGGACATACTGGTTCTCGTCATGGGGCTACACCGCACGAGGGAAGCACGTACACCATGAGGTCGGTGCAGATATAAACGACCACTTTGCTGTACTCGCCGCACGTTGAAGGTTTGATGGATTCGTGACCAGACAGTATTTCGCTTTTAAGAACAGTACACAGAAAAAAACTACACAGAAAAAAAAACTGTTTAAAAGTGGCATGTGCATACAGAAATTTTTCAGGGAGGAAACCAACCACACGGGACATCTAAAGCATCCAGGTGGCGTTATAATGATATATTTCAGAAGTTTGAGGAAAACGGTCACAGCATTCAGAGCATAATGACTTGGAAACGTTACTCCGACGATAACAATCGTGAATGCATGATAAAATCTGCGACGGTACATGGCACGTGTAAGGACTTGAAGCTGGACTGCACAGTCCGGCGATGATTACATATGCCATGCAACTAGGTGTCACTTCACAAGAAGAGCATCCATCGAACCTACCAAGAAGCGGTTTGCAAAAGACAAATTACTTCGTACCCCCATTACTATGCACATTACTACAGTCTTCTTTCACTCCCTCTCCTCTCCTTGGCAACGGGACAGGTGTCCAACGATCGAGCGGTGAGACAGTTAGGATACCCTAGCAGCATATTTCCTTCTGTCTCTTCTTTCAGGATCACAAACAAATTTAGTATTCTCCATATGCTGTAATTACACATAGTCAGGTGTAGGAGGATGTCCCAGCTGCAGAGTCATAGACTGCACTGGGATATGTTGTACCTAGTAGAAGCAAAGTAATGGGCATCAATAAAATCAGCAGTGATAAAGCAACGAACTAATGCATATGCAAAGCAATAGCTGTTACATAGTTACTAGCGCGAACAAGGTTAACGGAAAGAAGGTGGGACAGGACAGCGCGCTAGTCCTGTCCCACATTCTTTCCGTTAGCCTTTTTCTTAACTATATCACACCTATTGCATCAACACTAACTATCCCAACTCCCTTCGTTAATTACATATGCAAAGACAATCCTCCCACACTATTTCCGCCGGCACTTCTGCTCGGACAGAAATGAGGGTGCAGTAACCCTCTAACCCCCCCCCCCCCCCCAACTGAGATTGCCCTGGATCCGCCCCTAATGCAAATGCAAAACATACAATTACGGAGTGAAAACTGTTAGGTATGCCAATTTTTTTTAAATCCCCTGTGGCATATAGCATAATTCTGTCCTTGAGCTAGATTATTCGAAGAGGCGGACATTACTATCACAAGAAATTGAAACGCATATTCAACTAATTAACTAAGTTCACATATTAACTTCTTAATTACTTTACGGCACGTATTGCAATTTACGAATTGTAGTCGGTGAGTTGCAATACGTATCCACTTGAAATGAAACACAAGGATGACACCAGTTCCGAGATATTACTTCCACACGGACGTTCCCGTTACTTTTGTGCTTAAATGCATAAAAGAGCGTTCTGTTAAAAAAGCGGGAAAACAGTGCATTTTTACGGCAAGTTTGCTGGTGCATACTTCTAAACTGGTGTAATTCTGGAAATTCCTTCCAAGTTGATACGTATTGCAGACTCATCGGTTACAATTCGTAAATTACAATTTGTGCCGCAAAGTAATTAAGAAGTAAATCTATGAATTTCTGTTGAATAGTTGAATATGTGTTCCGGTTTCTCGTGCAAGTGATGTCCGCCTCTCTGAATAAATCCAGCTCAAGGACTAGAATTATGTTACCTGGAACAGGTGATATTATTTTTTTTAATTCCATAAGACTTAAAAATGATCACCCCGTATATGCAATACACAGTAGAGAATTATTTTCCGTTTTTCTCTCGCACGATAAATTTACGCACAATGGAGGATATGGGAAATTGTGAAAATGCGCTGCCCTGGACATCTCATTTGACCCACATAAGATGGCGGACGTCTGCCAAGAAGTGTAAATAAAGAAAAAGCGCAAGAGCAGGTGCCGCTATCCTGGCCACCACTTCTTCCTTACTATAGATACTCGCTGTTGGCAAGTCTATACCCTCGACTCAATGGTGCGGTGAGCAGGAGGTCGGCCATCTTGTGTAGGACAACCTAATAATGCGGACATGCCTACTTTCAGTATTTCGCACATGTCCTTTATTGACGTCAAAACTGCCCTCTTGTATAATGAATCCGCGAGTATACGTTGGTATGAACAAGCTGCCGTGAACATCGCGATAAATCCCGTGGTTGCGCGGTCACAACTGCGTTCGCAGGTGTCGTCCCTGGCCGTGATTCGACGCCTGGGCGTGCCACGTGATCAGACGTGCGTGTCCATGAGCCTGGCTGTGATGCGCTTCCTGCTGTACGACCGGCCGAGGCGCTTGGGACAGGTCTGCCACAACTACTTCCCCGAGGCATACTCCATGGTGAGAACACGCTGACCATTTTGTCTCGAAGATGTAGTCAATTAAAAGACCGCTTCAGCGCAGCAAGAACATACTACTAGACTGGAGGTATCCGGGCGGCGTATAGTGGAAATCTAGAAGCCACAACGCCTAGCAACCGCGGTTGAACGCCATTGGCTGAAACGCCGCCGGTGACGCTCTGATGTTACACGGTAGCAACGCGCGCCATTTTGTGCTTGGTGCCTACGATGCACGCCCCGAGGCGGATTACGTTCCCAGGCGTTTGGTTAGGTTAGGCTAGGTTATGCGTTAGGCGGCGCGGCGTACTCTTACAGCATTTGCTAAGGTCGTCGAGCGTCGTCGACGGCGTTTCAGCCAATCGCGTTTCTAGGCGCTGGGGCGTCTAGATTGTCAATATGCGCATCCGGGAGCTTCATGCGTGTACTGTCCTGCAGTGTATGCGGAAGCGGAGATGATTGTGTAGCGCACGCAATGCATAACGCCTGTCAGAGGCTCTCGATCGTGGGTTCGAATCCCATCCTCGTCGCCATTCATGTCGTTTCCCGAGAACGAGAGGGCGTGACAACGCACGGACAGCGCGGCACCAGAGTGCCGAGCGCGCAATTAGGAAGCGAACAATATGAGCAGGAGTTTTCGGCGTGAACGAATGAGTGGCGCTTTATTGCTCGTACAAATGGGCACTGGCGACATCGTGGCATATGGTGGTGACGATAGCTGCACATTCTTGCAAAAGACAGACGCCATTTAGAAACCGAAACCACGTCCTTACAAAACAACGTTGCCAGGACGTGAGATCAATCGACATGCAGGCCCCCCAATTTACATTCACTATCTAATAAAAGCAATGGGTCACAGGAAGGTGTAGACTTGAACCATTTATGTATGGTGGGCCAGCAAAGAAAACATCAGCCTGCAGCCAACGTTACAAGGGATCCTGCCTCAATGACCAATCGGTGTTATTCGAACAAAATGACATAGGAACATGTCTCCTCTGATGAAGACATGTCCCCTTGTCGAAATGTTGGCCGTCTGCAAGTTCCGTTATTCGCTTACACTGTTCAACAATTTACTTTGTTGATATATGGTAATCCTGTTAGCACATAGTGATCTTGACACGGGACCAGTCTTCAGCGCCATAGAAGCCCAAGAAAAACCTTCTCGAATTGAGCAAAGATGACGCTGCGATCGTACAATATGGTGCTGTATACATGGGTCACTGTACATCGCAGCACTGTCGCGAGTGGACTGAAATACGGTACGAGCGCGGCGCCGTGGCCAACACGGCGCTCGCGCACCGGCGAGCCATGGCCGTCGCCGAGATCATGGACAGCTTCGACAACGAAACCACGCTTGCCCACAAGGTACGCAATATATGTGCCATATATTGTGCAATATATGTGCGCCGTTCGTGGGTGCTCGTACTCGCATAACGCGCAGAGCCATATGTGTAGGTGTACACCCGTGAGCAAAAGTATACGGACCATAGGGTCGCCGAAAAAACTGAATTTCTTCGTAATTAAGATACATAAACTGAAATTGATGAGTACACTGGAAAGTTCGCAATCCCAAGTTTGGACTGCAGTCCTCAATTATTTCAACTGCCCGCGAATGCAACTTATTGTATTCGCGGGCAGTTGAAAAAATCGCCTTTATCGCGCAATCCCTGTTCCGTGTACTTTTGCTCACGGGTACGTGTACATCGCTCTTTTATTTGATTAGCAAAGAATCAAGCAAACTCGCAATGCACCGATCTTATCATGCTCAGAGCGTATGCGCAGCATCCTCCATGATGCGCAGTGACTCTGCCGTGGAGTCACTGCCGTGGTGGAGTCCTCGCTGGAGCATATTCAGCAACACAGGCCCTAGTCGCTTTCCCGCTATACTGGGTTCAAGATAATACTGACGAAAGTGCCGAGGACAACGCCATTGTAGATTTTTCCCGCGTAGTGAATTTAGGAGGAAGTTATGGCGTGCGTATCCTAAACATATCACTCCTGTTGCAGAATATTTTCTCTCTCACCTCCAGCCATTTCACCTCCAGGGCTAAGTGGGTTTGTCGTGGTACAAAGCACAAGCTTCAGCCCGCAGAGAGCTAACTACTACCAGCATGCTTTGCAGCAGCGCGGTGACGTATTGAAACTAGTCGTGAAATTGTTATATGCGATAACACCTGAACTGGAGCTGTATGTGCTCTCGGTTGAGCTTTTTCTAGGCATGTCGCCATTCCAGTATAGACGCCGATTGGCAAATGTCTGCACGGGCAGAGTTACGCCCGCCACTCCAGTGAGCCGCCGCACCAGAGGCTACACGTACGTGTGTCACGCAAAAGTATTCCTGAAATACCGAGTATACGGCCCCTGAACTCACCGGACATACACCGTGTATGAGTATAATAGTACTGAGCTGCAGCACACAAAGTTACGAACGCACGCCTTTCTCTAGCACAAAAAAATGTACGTGGAATTAAGTTGTCATTATTCCCTCTAATCATACAAAGATCGATAGATCCTGTCGGCTGCGCCAAAATGCAAACGGTTTGACGCAGACGGATTAAGCCGTTCCCACATGTTAAAGCTAAATCCCCTATATATATAAAGTAGCGACACGCTTTGAAGAATGCCGCCTCCTCCTCGCACGCCCTGTCCGAGGCGGACGCCGCGTCGGTATTGGCCTAATGGCATCACGTGGGCCGTCGCGTCGCCGCGCGCTGGCTGCGTTTATGATCGCGCTCCATCGCTATTTTCGCCCGAGAAGCGTCTACCGACTGGCGAGGAGCACAACGATAGCGGCGAACACAGTCGGCGATCGTCGAAATCTGATCAGCGGCGAAACGCGTCGGCTTTTATGTATGAGTCATCGAAGGTTCGACAGTAATCCCTGGTGTCCGCGTGTCTTCCAGAAAGTACTACACAATTCGCGACACTCAAACAATCAGATTAGATAAGCGGCGGTGACAACAGACAACGGATAGACGCATCGATAACGTTCGAAAATTTTCCGATACATGCAGACGCGTCCTGCGCCGAGCGACTACGTTTAACATTTGTTAGCCGGTGAAAAGCGGTCAACGGTGAAAGATAAACAAATGCACATGTCTCAAGCGGTGTAGGTGGCGCCACGGTCGAGAAAGGAGCGCGAAACAGAGGAGGGAAGGCGGAGGAGGAGAGTGTCGCTGCTTTAGTTAAAGCTATTCCTTCATTCACTTCCCAACTCAAGCGAGTTAATTGGTGCGGGAATTTCACCACCCGTCTCTCGTTTTCACATCTTTTTGGCTCATCAAACCTCCTCTTTTGGCATGAGTCGCCGCTGTTTTTTGGTCGTCGTAGTTTGCTAATACAGCTCAATATAATTTTCTCTGTAGTACGTGTACGTCCCTTTAAGTATTATTACCTCAAGCTTGTAGTATCAGTAAGCTAACGCGAGCAATTCCAAAATTACTCCAATGTGTTGTTTTCAGCTTCAACTGCGTTTGTAATATTCTAACAGTGGCTTGATTCAGAATCCGAAATATACACTTCTGGCTACTCTATACTTGGAAAGCAGTTAGAGAGACTGCACGCCACACTTTCATGTCATTACGCGCACTGTCGTGCTTGATTTCCTGTTCGCGTTTGTGCTCACGTGGTACTTGCTGAAATGCCGTCGTCGCAGGTTGCAGCGCTCGTCCGGAATTCCGGCATCCCTTGCGTGGCCGTCTACAACGTCGAGCTGGACGATGCCACCGGCATCTGCGAGTCCGTGACGCCGTACTCGAGGCTTACCGCGGTGGCCACCGCGTTGCGCGGCACGACACTCACGAAGCGCACCACCGCGAAGCCGAAATCCACGCTGCGCAAGGCCATCGAGGCAGTCAACGGTACCGAGCCATCGGAGACGACTGTGGGGAGGCACCGCCACAAAGTGCGCAGACGAGTCTTGGTGGCCGTTAAGAAGCGCCGCCACTAGCAGGGACCGCGCCGCCCACCAGACACGATGCGGACCAAAGCGCGTCTGCTACGGTTTGAATCGTTAGCGGTAGTTATGTATTGTTAGTTTTCGTGCCATCGAGTGTGCTATTCGATCTTACGCTATGAATTAGTTTATATGGTAAATGCAATTGTCATGTGCTTGCCTTCTATATAATCTTTGTTATCTATGTGGTGTATTGCTGCTGTCTTACTGTGAGCTACTATACAGGCGGCCACCGATGTTTGCAGCACGATACAAAAATTTTGTTTAAATAAATAAAAAATAATAATATAAGATGGACTTACTAGATTCACTATAATCTATGGCAGGAAAATAAAGGTCAGGCTGCACTAGCGTCACTTACTGCAACATGCACCAGTGGCGCACCGACGCGGGGGGGGGGGGGGGGGGTGTGTAACCCCCCCCCCCCCCCTTCTTCTGAGGCCGACCTGACCCCGTTTAACCCCGTTTCTTTCCTTGCGCATTTGCCTACTGCAACTAAGATGTAAGACGCGCAATCATCTGCACAGTCGCAAAAAGCGCATTTTTGACAATTTCCTGTGAAGAAATTGAAATTAGTGCTGTTTAGATGTTATTGGCAAACTGTCAACCCCCCCCCCCCCCCCCCTGGCAGAGATCCTGGGTGCGCTACTGACATGCACCATTATAATCCATCATCCACGCGACATCTTGCAAGTCCAGGCTTATTCAGGCTTACTAAATGTAATTATTTCCACACATGGTGGGGTAACCACTGGGAAACAGTTGTGCCAATGTGTCGCATACAACAGCTTTTGTTTATTGTACTATTTATTCTTCTTGGCTACTTTGATTGTATATGCACTTTTCATCAACTACACAATGTGTGCTACATTGTTGTTTATACTGTTCCTTCATCTCGGCACTAACATGTCACTTGAGCATTTAAAGTGCACATGGCCATCTAACGCATTGAGAAATAAAGGAATTGTTTGGCACCTGTGTGATTAATAACCAGGGCTTCTCCAAACCTTTGAAAGGGGCTATTATGCGGCAGTTCCATTTTACTTCAAATGTTACATCCTTGTAAGTCTTAATGTGATGTATTGCAGTGCAGTTTCGACATCTACACGCAGTACAGGTATCTATGTTTGGTGGTTGTTTTCACTGCACGTTACCGTGACTTTTTCGACTCTACTTGCCATCAGTTTAAAATACCTTTACCATTCCATGAATGCGTACTCTAGCCCCAAGCTTTTCCCCAAAGCCAAGCCAAGCGCTTTCACATGTCACTCACACTTAAAGAACAAATGGAGTATTGGTTACTCCTTTTACAAGTTAACTCCCTTTCTTTAAAGTTCTCGCGTTTCCCAAATGAGTGCATTCAACCTTGTGATCCCCTTTGCTCTGGCAAAACACAGCAAACATGCTCCTCTGTCAGAGAGCAGACAAACTCCAGCAAAAAATGCCGCCATCCATCCCTTTGTTCTTGGAGTGTTGATATGCTCTTGTACACCAAACGACACCCCAAAGGTGAGCACTTGGCTCCTGGATGAAAACGCATGAATGTTCAATGCCTGCCGTGTGCACCGAAGATGGTAACAGGCTCATTTACCCCCACTACAGTGCCACTGTGGTCCCTGAACTCGCACAGGGCCGCGAACCTAACTCGTACATCATTGTATAGTAAAAACCAGTCAAAAGACTATGTACAGAGAAGAGACGTGGCACTTCGTCTTTTGACTGGTTTTTACTATTCAATATGTACCAACTGACCCAGATAGCTACTCGTACATCATGCACTCCAAAACTTCGCCCTAGGACAGCGACCAAAAGCTAGGTTGCAGCACACATGCATCCTGGGAAGTTCTGGTAATGCGTAATGCCGCTTTCCTTGCAAAAGCTGTATATCGACACTACAGTGCACATATTACATGCAATGCCTGTTGTGTGTCCGCAGTCTTGTGGTGCAAATAGTCAAGAAACAAAACATGCTCTAATGACGTGAAAATGCAACATGTACCTTTGGACAGCATGCAGCCATTAAGGCTATCAATTGTTCAAGGCTGCCCTACACCCTCAGAGGAATCTCTAGCTTTTGATAGCCTGGTAACAAGCTTTTTTTAGTGCTATAGAAAAAGCGAGATTCAGATACCCTGTCATGTGGGAAAATTTAATGTCAGAGGGAATCAGACTAAATACAACAAATGATATACTTATCTACACAAAGCTGGGACGAAGCTCCAGCAAGATAAAAGTTTCCCACAATAAGGCCATATGGACAATAATTGCCAATGGGTGTGAAATGTATTATAAGTTTTGATTCACATTCAAACGGGCTGCTCCGACTCATACCATAATAGTGGAGTTAAATATTCTATTTCATTGCTGCAGCAAACCAACAACATTGAGGGTAAATGCCACTTGACTTGATGCAAATGAAGAAGCTTTTAGCAAGGTTCTTTAAAAGCCGGGCTTCGGCTGGGTATGTACAAAGATGGCACAACTGATCAGGCCAGAAAAAGCAAGCACTATGTAATACGTGGTAACACACACGCCCTCACTGCAAAACATTTCACATACATATAAATCAAGACAACTGTTGCAGCCACATCAAGTAAGAATGAAAAGAGAAAACATTTTATTTGCATGGCACACGGAGCTAAAATACTTAAGCTCACAAAGCCCAACATATCATTTTTGATACACTGAATTTGATGTCTAAAAACTCATTTAGGCACTGGAAACTCAATGTGGAGCCCATACTAGCCTTTTTCATATGCTGGAGTGAACTGTCAGTTGTGGATAGTTGAGCAAATTAATTACTAAGTATATACCATACTAACAGTTTATTAAATTTTTATTTCACTGTTTCCTGTGTACCAATACATTCCGTGTGGCCAAAAATAAATGTGAACAAGTTGTTTTAATTTTCTTTGGTGTGAAATGGTATTCGGTCTTTGCGGGGTTAAGAAAATCATGTTAGTAATACTCTAGACTACCAAGAGTCTGCAAGGGATAAAAAAGGACGACAGCAGGGTTGCAGCATGTATGCATTCCGGGAAGCACTGGCATTACGCAATGCCTCCTCCCTTGCAGACATTGCGTTATCGGCACTGCACTGCAGATGTATGCAGTGCCTGCTGCGTGTACGCATAGACATTGAACACAATTCAAATTTCAGATTTTTCCAGGTACTATATTTAACCATGGCCTCATCACAATGAATGACAAGGGAAAGCAACATTTTATTTACATGGCATGCGCAGATAAAATACTTAATAAAAATCTTCTTCGGCTGCAGTTTCTTGGATGACTGCCTTTTTGTTCTTGATGTGGTCTTGCTTGTTGTACAAGTCTGCAACCTGTGACGATAAGAATAGCCATGTTAATGCTCCAGAGTAGAAAGAGCCCACTAAGTATTAGGATGATGATGTTTGCAAATTACTGCATCAAAACAAGAACAAGTATTTCTGTGTCCCTGCCAGTAATGTAACAAGTGCATCTCATGTTGGCTCACTAACTATATACTGCTTGAGTAGCAGCCAGGCCCTCCTACAACAAAGAGATAATTCAGAAATAGCCAAACATTTATGGCTGAGTTGCAGGGTACTTGAAACAGATGAAGGCAACTACTTCCTCTAATAATCCTAATATTCATGAGACTTAGCCAATGGACAACATTCTCAACGTGGCAAGAACTGCCCGCAAGTCCACATAATTGGGAGCCTGAAATAACGAATTTGCCAGAAAATTATTTCACGATTATTGATCCCTTCACTGTGACATTGGTCATGGCAGTGTATAAGCTATGTCTTTACAAGAAATCAATGGAGAGGAAGCATTCTTATTACGCATGGTGGCACCATCTCTCTGCATCCTGAGTAAGTTTCTAAGGAGCACAACTCTTTGGTGACCGACCGGTGGGTCACGACGCACCATAAGAATATGACAAGTGACCCACCGGTGGGTAATCACGCACAGGAATCGGTAATTCAAAATATGCAGCCGCAGTGAACATGCTTAAAGTGAACTTATTACACAAGTGGCCAAATAAGCTTGCCAACACGCTGCTACACACATGTGCTTGCATGTGACGATCAGTCTGTGTTTCGACCATGGTCAGGCTGTCAATACAAACAACGAAAGTATGAACAATGCATGCCCCAAATCTCCAAATCTCCATCAACTT
This sequence comes from Dermacentor silvarum, assembly GCF_013339745.2. NCBI lineage: Eukaryota > Metazoa > Arthropoda > Arachnida > Ixodida > Ixodidae > Dermacentor > Dermacentor silvarum. The sequence continues at coordinate 5,624,344 of NC_051158.1, forward strand.
GAGGTTGACTGCACTTTCATAGCTGAATAACTGCAGGTTTCTTCGCAACAGTCACTGTCCGGCACTTCAACTGCTTCACCACCCCCTTGGTGGTTGTCACCATTTATGTGTTAAATGGTGACATGTCACCATTTAACACATAAAGGAACAAATGCTAGATGCACCAAACACAATCGACAAATCGCATTCAGCCATTACAACATAGCCGCTTGACTTGGCTTAGCTTACCTTATTTCACCGTTTGGACACAGTCAAAAACTGCTCACTCAACAACCCTTTGCTACTTTTGCTTTTGAGGTACCGGCAAAACATAAAAACACACAACCTTTTCCGCTTGACAAGCCCAAATTAGCATGAGGCTGTGCTGCAGCAGTTCGAATTATTCAATGATGTGCTGCATGGCATCTGAAATGTCAGTCATCCTTAAACATTACGTCTAAAGGGCGAGTGATGGTGTCGGGAAGCTGTCCAAATTATCAAGCATGTCCGAATTATCGATGCTTAAATTATTCGTCAGTAACTGTATTAAAAATTTGCTAACTGCTGTCCACAAGCATCTGTGTTCTGCGCCCCATCAAAATGACAGGGAAAAATAGTCAACCACCCGAGTGTAGAATGAAACTACAAAAGAAACCTATATGCGTTTCTCAGAAAGAAACCATGGCAGCTTGAGAAAAATTCGTCCTGGTCCAAAGACTCAACTCACGACCAACGCCTTTCTGGGGTGGTCACTCTGCTTTCTGACCTAACTAGAAGGCTAGCAGATTGCAGCGCGAGGGCAAACAAATCGACCCCTCAAAGCGCAAGGACATTGAAAATGGCAAAGCAGTTTTGCAGAATCTCACAAGGTGGAGGAAGATGTCGTGAAAGGGAAGATATAGTCATCCACCCAACTGTAGCCCGAAGCTACAAATGAAACCTTTATAGGAAAACGTTGTGCTACAGCTAGATGAATGGCAACTGTCCCTTTCATGAACTTGTGGACTTCCACAGAACCAATTTGCCAGCTCAGATTCTGGCCAAAACGGCTAGAAATTGAACTTGTGGACTTGTGCTCAAAAACGAAATGCCACAGAGGGAATCGAATACGGCAGCTTAAATGTAACAATGATGCCTGCAACACACACACTCACACAAACAGGTGCGGAATGTACTCTTTAAATATTGTAAGAACAATACATTCAGAATTACGGTATTTCCACAGTCTCCACAAAAATGTTCGCTAGTTTCACGGACCTGTTGGGCAGAAGTGGCATCTTCTGGGCTCTTGTCATCTCGTATCCTGATAAACCGAGGAAACCGCAGGGAAATGCCCTTCTCAGGATCAACCTATGCAAGAAAAGAACATATCAAGGTAATGTCTTTTGTCAGACAGTATGGGCGATACCAGGCATGAATTTTATTACATGTGCATAAAGAAAATGTGGTCAGTTGTTCGAGGTCAGTTGTTTGTTTTGATGCCGTTAGGCATAAGACACCCCCGTAAGCCACAGAAAGTGTTTTGATTTCTACTTACGAGATGGTGCTACAGCATTTATTGCTGCCAATGAGGAAGGCAATTTTTCGCTGACGATGATAGCCTATTAAGATTAACCCTAGATATAGTACACTCGGGGATTGAAATGCTGCCCTCGAGGCACGTTTGCAATATTTGATGGCCGTAGTCGGATTGTTGTTAATCAGATAGCATTTAAAATTAGTTGCCTAATACTTTTCGCGATGTCACGTCCATGCGGTTGTCTCGCACCACGAAGTGATAGGGTCTGCCCGTTGCATCACTTGTGAGTCACGTGCAGGTGGTGGGTTGCCCATTTAGGAATGCTACTTTGCAGGACAAATATACTCACCAGTCCAAGGGCTGCCTTGTGAACGGGTGAGACTGAGAGGTCGGCGCTCTTGATCTCCCACACCTGACAGGGCTCGAACCAGGCATCAGGTGCGAGGCTACTGTCAAACCGGTAGTACGACTTGGGCGCCGGGATGACGTGCTCCTTGAAGAAGGCCGAGTGCTGGTCCAGCTGCTCTTCACTGAAACCGGTGCCGATCTGGACGGACGCAGATAATCCGGTCATGTGACACTTGCTACAGTTTCATTACAGCTCTCTGTCATGAGCAAATTATTCTACCCGTCATCTACCATGCTCACAAAAAAATAGAGGAGAACTGAGCATTCTTAGACTCTTTTGCAACAGACGTCATTTAAGATACTCCTTCCAATGAAACAATGCGATGACCCTCGTTAAGCTCACAGAGCATGATGTGTAGTATGAATGAATGAGCTTATTTCTCCTGTTTACAACAGAAAGGAAGCAGAAGCTAAAGGCTGTGTGGCCTGACAGAGGCGTCTGCTCCTACAACAATACAGCGCGCAGGCCTTACGCAGCAACATGAATCATCCAGACATGCCGAAATCAACTGGAGTGTCACGAGACAGAATATTATTTTCGTAAAAACAGAACATGTCTGCAAGAAATATGAGAATCCGACATAATACACTTAAGGTACATTTTGTTTCAGACCAACTATAGCCTGAAAACAGAGTAAGAACATACTACACTATAAACCTGTAAATACAGTGTAACCTAGGTGATACGATTCTGCATACGTTTCTGAATAAGTTTTTCGGGATGATGCACTTTATTTTCCGGATCCCATGAAGATCATATCAACGAGATTCCACTATACAGTATTTTCATGCATGCATTGAATTTGTCCTTTTGTACACAATAGCAACTGTTGAAGAAAAGGCAGAAACCACGAGAACTGAATGGTTCAAGGTGTTTTGTGGATGCTATGTGAAATTTCTGAAACATTATCTTTTTTTCCCAGCGTAATTATTACGCATTTCACTGCAAGCTATCCCAGTCATTACTGCTCGCTTCTTGACCCTTGCTTACTACCCAATGTCTACTGGTGTACACACAGCCCTTTCATTTATCAGTGTCATTTACTATAACTTCAAAAGATTTAAAAGCAAGAAAGCTCGTAACGGTGACAGTGCATACCTTGCAGAGCGTCTGGAACTCCTCATTATCAGGGTCGTAGCAGCCAAGCAGGAAGCAACCATACGTGCCCGTACGCTTTCCCTTGCCATGGTAGCCACCAAGAACCACGGCATCCACGCTGTCACCAACGCCATCGAGGTAGTCCTTCTTCAACTGTGCACACAGAAAAAGCAGAGGAGGATATAGTATCCCATTCCGGCACCAATTACAATCGAACCTCGATATAACAAAGTTGTAGTTGCAGCGAAAAACTTCGCTCTATCGCGAATTTCACTAATTCAGCGGAACTAAGATTGGGAAATAAAAACAGTTCGTTACATCACGAATTTCCTTGAATCGAAGTTTGTTATATCGAGGTTTCACTTACACTCGAACCTTGTTATAACGAAGTTGAAGGGGAGCCAAAATTACTTCGTTATAACCGTTACTTCGTTATATCCATTATTGGCATTTACTGCAATATACTCAAAATTGGGTTCACAATTGTAAACATGGAAATAAGAAAACAGCTTTGCGGTCCATGGAACCGGCCACGCATCCGATGAAATTTGAATAAAACAACAAAAGAATCTTCGGCGTGTGCAACAGGCAATTTCTTAGCACCTGACACGACAGCCGTAGATAGCTGTCTTCTGTTCTATTGGGATGGTCATTTGCGTCCGCTTTCCACTTGTCTTGTCGCCGTCAAGCAGCACGTGGCACACGCACAACACGGCACTCCGCTGCGTGATCGAGGAGACAAGCTAACTTCACCGCGCCAGCGCCAATGCGATCTCGTATGCCACGTCCAGCTGCCAGCCAGCGCGACGCACCACAGGGAGGGGGAGAAGTGAATGCACAGCCTGGGTGCGACCCCCGAGATTGCGCTGGGGAGATCTCGGAGGTCAGGCCCAGCTGCGGCTGCCTGCGCGGCACGCCGTAAGTAGAGAGAAGTGAACAGAACACACTAATTTTTCGCAACCCCGCACGTAGCCGTGCAGCAATACGCGACTTCTGCAGGATTGCGCGTGACCTCCGAAATTGCGCCTAGGAAATCTCGGCCACGCCCAGCTGTGCCTGCCTTCGCCGCGTGCCGCGCAGCAGTGAACGCACTAATTTTTCGCACTGCCGCGCGTAGCCACGCAGCGTGGCAGGGGAGCAGCTCGCACAGCCAGGCACGCACAACAGAGATAGGTCAATGGAGACGTGCGACAGTGAGCCGCAGCTAGAGCACAGGTGTGCAGCTACGCGCAGCGGGAAGAAAGACCATTGTTGCTCAACGGTGTATACAACACGGGTCACGGGAGTGTCAAATTGCTGTGGCGAATGAGTACCAAACCCCGCGAAAAGTGATGTACTCAGGGCACAATGATTGGGTATTTTTCGGTTTTGGAGACGAATCTAGTTCGTTACATCCATTGGCAGGACAATTTCACTTTGTTTAAACGAGGTTTTATATACATGGATCTCTATGGGGATTTAAAGGGTAATTTTATTTACGTAGTTATATCTATTATTTCATTATATTCCGTTTCGTTATAGCGAGGTTCGAGTGTAATTCTCTCTGATTAATGTTCAGGTTGAAGACATTTCTTTCATCTTAAATATGACTAGGACGAAGCAGATGCCGAACAAATTTGCAACCCTAAAATTTTACTGCGAGCAATTTGCCTAGCGAACACCATTAGTGTTAAAAACAACAAAAGAACAAGACATTTGCATAGGAAAACAAGCACACTAGTGCAGCAGTAAACATCTGTCTGTCTTTCAATGTCTTTCAATATACACTTGGAGCATATTCCGTATTATTCCGCAACTAACCCTCCACCATATATCCGCATCCCAATTACAACAGCCCACAAAGAGAAAGAGAAAGAAACCCCCCCACGGGTGATACTGCACACAACAATGCTCAAACCTATGCAAAAAACATATTCCATTCGCAGATGCACGATTCAGCCAGGAGCTCTGTCCCCCCCCCCCCCTCTCTCTCTGTCTTCGGTGATGCTGACATCTCCAGCTCCTGCTGCGCTGAGCACAGCTCATCTTGATCTGAATTCCAGTCTGCCAGCACCGCGTGCACTAATCGCCAACTACTAAATGCAAAACGGCAACCCGTGAGGAGGAGAAGAATGGGCGACCACGAAAGAGGGGAGAAGGAAACTTGAACACGCAGAGTTGGGGAGACAGTGGAGTTCCCTAGGAGATGATGAAACTGAATGGCAGAGAACCTTGCCTTGAGGTGGGGCTTCACGGCATTGCGGTGCGCGTTGCCGTGAAGTGTCTCAAGGCGAAATTCGCATACTATAACCCGCACTCCGACTTCACTGTTAAATAACGAAAATTTTTGGTGCCGGTTATACGCACAAAAATACAGTTATTACATTTTCGAGAGCAGGTAAAATCAGAAATATTTTAGGAAGTACCTCACGCATTTAACAAAAAATTTTAGAAACATTAGTTCTAACTCAAAGGAGATTTCTAGGTTTGTGCACACACAGTGCAAGAAGTGATAAGGTTGGCTACTAGGGTTTTATGCTTCTATCAAGGTATCCCCATATACACAGAAATCTAACAATAAGGCATCTAGCTGCATGCTCATGCAATACTGGACATACCCACATGTTAAAAATACACTAAAAGGAAACACTAAATCTGTTTAGATTCTTTCAACAATTTCTGTGGTACTATTTTACTATTTCTGTGGTAATAGCTCAATTATTAGAACAGAAAGTAATCATCAATGTTGCAATATTTAATATTTGCACTGAAAGCCCAGCGATATGTCATTGTGACGTCGGAGATTTCAAGATTTCAAACTACAGTAAACCCTCGCCGTAACGAAGTCATCGGGGGCAGGAAATTGACTTCGTCATAAGCGCATTTCGTTAAGACCGAAGAAGCTATAAGAGAGTCACATTAACGTGGGAACACAAAAAACTTTCAATAATGCGATATTTCAAATAAAACGATTTCGTTAAAACGAGGGCTTACTGTATTTTTTCGTATTTTGGCCATTGTGGCTTAGCATAGAGGGTCTTGAAACTTGCCAAGTTTAGTCTGTGGCTCCTTTAGAATACAATGTAGTCCATATTTATCGATAAAGAATACTAACTAGTTCTGAACAGACGCCATCAAAACTCATAACACCACGGCGAGCTGGCACGGGAACTTCAAGGCAACAGCGCCGCACAATTTTCAGTTTTGCATTCTTTTTGGCTTATCACGCCTTCCATTAGCGGTCAGAGTGGGTTTTTTGGTATTGCAGTAGAGCAACTTACTTATACTGCTCAAATTATCTATTCTCTAGTTAGTGCCCCTTTAATTAAGCATGCAAAACAAGTGCTCGTAAGAAAATGCTGTGCAAGTGTCTTCACAATATACCACGAGCCACACACCTTGAGCCAGTTGTGGGAGCGCTTTGCAATTTCATACGTAGCCACAGTGTCCAAGGACTTGACCATGAGACCTTCGCAGCTGCCTGAAAGATTGCAAGCACGCACAGCTGTCACTATACACAGAGCACAAAGTACAATTGAACCGTGATAAACAAACACAAATTATAGCTAATTATCGCATATAACTAAGTAAATCAAGACATTAGTTGACCATGCTTAGTAGGTGCATGTTCAACAAGAACAATAATACACTGGAAAGGCATGCAAGTGAAACAGCTGCAAACTTACAGAATCAAACTAATCCCAGTTTCACACCTAGCACTTTTTATCGCGATCGAGCCCGATCAGGATCAAATTTCTCGATCACGATTGGGTCCTTTCCGCAGCTTTCACAAAGGAGTCAAACGCGATCGAGAAATTCGATCCCGATCAAGCTCGATCGCAATTGAATGTGTCTGCGTGGCAACACTATAACACCGCAATTGCTCGGTGCTAACTTCTTAGCCACCAAGCAAGTCAGCAGGCGAAAGAAGGGTCACTGACCTTTGATGGACTCTTGCAGGAACTCCTGAATGTCCTCGACCGTCGACAGGTCGGCCGAGCGCGCCAGCTGGGTCTCGCCGGGTACCTCAACGAGGATCTTGCGGAGAAGCTCCCTGCGCTTCCGCAGGGTCTCCTTGACCAGGGATTCACCGTTGAGATACAGAAGGTCGAAAGCAAAGACACAGACTTGGACCTTGACCTCTTCTTCTGTTGTGTCCTGCATTCGTTTATATACCATCTTGAGTCAACCTAATCTCACAGGTGTAGCAGCTACACAAGGAACTACACAAGACCTCAGCACAAGATCGTGTCAGATGGTTGATTTCCTTGCGATTTGCACAAATCAACTGGTTGGCCACGCAGCTCGCAGATAAGATAAAGTTATGCTTCCGCCACGAACAACACCTTGTCTGTAAAATCTACCCCTAGCATGTTTGCAATGGCAGCAAGGTATGCATTTACCATCTTGATGCTACGAATTTATGGTTATCCAGTCGGCACTTGTGCGTTTTTATTTTGTTCCTTTTGTTCGATTCCTTATCTTACTTCGCGCCCATTTGCTTATTGATCAGATAACCTTTATTTTCTGGTTTTGCATGTACAGGCACCCTGATACCTACATTCAACGCAAATTCAACAGCACAAGAGTTTTTCTTCACTCTTTACTTTAGATTAAGTGCTTTAGATTAAGGAATGCAAGCCATTCGTGTCCCAAATCAAAGACTATTCATCGCCGTCAAGGTCATGAAACCCGAAATTTCAAAAGAAAGCAGTGAACAGAAGGTATAAGTCTTAAGATTAGCATACCTCACTATCTCCCATGCCTCAAATACATGCACAAAAATCTTAAAACTGCTCTCCCGGCAAAAAAACATCCCTTTATTGCCCATTTTATAATGGGTCATAAGTGACGAGCTATGCCCTGGTTAGTTTGCATCGATGTGGTCAAACATCATGCAAAAGCAGAAGTGTATAAATGCTACAGGCACAAATATAAAAGACACAGCGATGGATACTTGTGGTTGATGGTATCGCTGCGCTATAATTTTTGCAGTATGAATCACTTTCCCACTCGTACCTTCCGTTTTCGAGTGCTCAACGTCTGGAACGGCAGGATGGTCTGACTGGGACGGTCCCAGGCAACTGCCTCGCTGTCCAAGATGCAGGTCTTTGTGTCGGGCGTGATTGCCGCTCGGATGCGCGACACGACCTCTGGGTACTTGCCCGTGTTGTCCTCCTGGTTGCGGCTGTAGATACGCACGCTCCCATCTTCCAAGAGGTGGATCTAATGAGGCAATAAATTTAATGATACTTTAGTGTACTAAACTTGCCATACACTAAAGGCCAACTGCAACAGAATATTGGACTGTGCAAAATGCCTAGCTTCACGTGCAGCAGGCTCTGCGCAAAATTCTATGTTTCAAACGTGTGAATGTGCCATGAAAAGCTTGCAAAAACAGACGTCTCTGATACGAAAGCATGAAGCTTTGATCAAGCTTCATGCATAGCATAACAGATGTATCATCGCACTGATCGGTGTAAAAAAAAATAATAAACCCCACCCCTTATGTAATACCCCCTCGGGGATCTTTAAGGAAATAAAAATGAAATGAAATGAAAAAAAAAAGAGCAAAAAAAAAACATGCAACGCTGCCATTAGAACTCGCCCGGCCAAAAATTACGCAGAACCCAGAACACTGAGAACCAGTGCCCGCCTGACAACTCGGGTGCAATGTGAGATTAGCACACGCAAGGTTCCGGGGCACAACCTTAAAGCTTTGTCAGTGTTCACAGTACACCGAAGATCTCAAAGGCCATGCGTTCTGCAGTATCCACTAACCTGGTCTGCTTAAGTGCTACTTAAACGCTGTTAAGAAACTTAAGACAATTACCAGCCATGCAAATTGCCAAGATTGCTTCGACAGTATACGCTCACTCATTTTATAACCAATTCAGCCAGAGTGATACTTCATTGCAGTCTGGCCCCTAAACAGTGACAAGCCAGATGTTATTTTTACACTGGAACACAGCACGGATGCAGTGAAAGCGGAGTAAACGCACACCTGCAACCACCTCACCTGAGCTCGCTCGCCGTCGTACTTGAACTCGCACGTGAAGGCCGACCCCTCGAAGCGGTTGAGCACCTCCGAGATGGCCTTGGTCGGATGGGCGAGCATGGGCTTCAGAGGGATGCCGGGACTCAGCCGGCAGCGCTTGGGCAGCGAGTCGACGCCCTCTTCCAGCAGGGCGTTGATCAGTCGCTCATAGTCCGGACACTCGCTGCACAATCGCAAGGCAGCAATGATTCTTCTGTACTGTCCATCTATACACCCGACGACAACTTTCTGTCGCAGCACAGCCAAAGCTACACGCATGTGCGGAGCTCCTGCTCTTGTGTTACTACGCCAAAGTAGTGCCGACGTTTTGCTGGCGGTTCACTGGACCAGGAAAACCCAACGTGGACACACCAGAAAGCCAAAACTAAGAACATCAAGTAACGGAAATCCTTTCCCTCCGCAAGGTTCTTATTTGTTATGGAATAAATCCTGAGCAAATAAATTAAAATAATAATTGGTACAACTTCTTTTACACTACGTGCCTTTGAGTTGCTTACATTCATGGACTACATGCAGAAGCGCAGTGAAACAATGTGTGCTTCGGCTCTGTAACTTCCGCTGCGCTGCCACAGAAAGTTGTTGCCGGGTGTAATCAGCAGGACTGGTCTGTTTGATAGATCAGTCACTTGGTTTCAACCCTTTCCACGCTAAAAAAAAAAGAGTCTTGACTCGTCCACGGATTTGCTTTTGTCCACGAATGCCACAAATGAGTGGCAGTTGTTTTATCGTTATGAAGTGAAATGCTGCACTACCAGATTACACAAGCTTCCCTGAAAAGGAGGATTTGTTTTTTTGTGGGTGCAGTTAATGAATATGCAAGCAAAAGTCTTGCTCCAGCCCGGGGCTTTCACCATGGCGCCCCCAGAGTTAAGCGGCTGAGGCAACGACAGCGCCCCTTTTCAACGCTCGAAACATGGTGTTTTGGATGCTTCTTCACCTCTAGAAAAGGAGTACGCTTTAAAAGCTCTAGTGAGTTGTGTTCTGAGCTTCAACTTGGTTCAGATGATTGCAAGGACGAGTTCAAACCTTTGGTGGCATTTATCATGTGCACCTGCAGCTTTGCTGCCTGCTCCTCTGCGATTTTCTTTCCTCGCAGCGCCATCAACGACATGCCGCGTGGAGGACGACAAAATCACACTTGATTTTTTTTACTTCTGTTCTAAGAAATGTCCATCCTAATAGACTTTTTCTATGCCCATGCCCATCTGCAACTCAACACACGAAAAAAAAAAAACAATAAAACTGACGGTGACAGACAACAGAAAATAATGTGACGAACTGCTGATGCATATTGCAATAAGAGAAGCTGTTCACAATGAATCAGTCATAAAGAAAAATTCGGGGAATTGTGAGGGCTTCCCAAAGCTGCCATAGGAGTGATGATGAAGCACTATACTTGAGGATCCCTGAATAATTTAAACTACTAACTGGGTTTTTCAAATGTGTACCAAAAGCACAGTATACTTGCATGTTTTCCCCATCAGAACGCAGCTGCCATGGCCAAAAATTGAATTTGTGGCCTTGTACTCGGTGACAAAATGCCCTATCCACAGAGCAACTAAGACAGTTTAACTGTGATGCAACAGATTTAGGTGCACGTTAAAGAAACCCAGGTGGTCCAAATTTCCGGAGTCCCCCACTACGGCGTGCCTCATAATCAGATCGTGGTTTTGGCACGTAAAACCCCATAATTAAATTAAATTAAACTGTGATGCAACCATGATCAGCGAGGAGACATCTTCGAAAAAAAATTAAAGTTTCGAAAATAATACGGCGCTATGATTATAACACAAACGAGGCACATTGCAGCGGTGTGCATAGGCTCAGAGTAAAGCCCGTCTAAAATTGATCCCAGCTAACCAACAACGGTTAGGAACACAGATTTTGTTATAATGTCGAACCTCAATTACAACATGGATAAACAAATTATTGAATAAGACATAGTAAATGTTCAAAAAATTCTGATCAATATCAGCATGTGCGGAATACATCCATACAAATAAAACTGGACGTAAAGAAGTGTTTTTGTGACCTCGTTATAAGAAAGTTCGACTGTGCCGCTAATTCCACCTTGTATAAAAATTTGATAAAGAAAAAGGAACTCAAGTCAGCTTGGCTCACCAGTAAGCTGTCTTGACAAGCAAGGCCGCTTCCTCAAGCCGCTTCTTGGATGCCTTGGGGTCCCCGTGAGGTGGCGAGAGTGCAGCCGCGTGAGCCAGGGCGGTCAGCAGCGATGCCTCGGCCAGGCCAATGCGCAGTTTGCCCCCGAGCGAGCGCACGAGAAACCGAGCTTCGCACTGACGGCAGGCGACGAGCAGGACCTTGATTATGTCGACTTTCTTCTGCTGCACCTGTTGTTGTTGAAGAACCGAAAGAAGAAAAGAATGCAAGAAGCACTGCTTTCCGAGATCACAACAGTTGGAAAGCAAGTAGTGAATCGGCATGTAAATAGCACGACCCAACAAAACGGGCCCCCGTACGTTACAATAGGACGTGAAACCGAAACCTCGTGCTGTCGGCACCCTACCATTAGAGCTAGCGTCACCGCCGCTGGCATCGCAAGAAGCTGACTGGACCAAGATGCTGATGTACCCCCTTAAAAATGTACAGTGATTAAACACAATTGTGACAAACCCTCGGTCCAGTCTCCATAGAGACTAATGTACTGGCTGTTCCCTTGCGCCATACCGTAAAGCCCTGTTAACGCTAAGCTGTAAAAACCGGCGAAAGCATTTGAGATAAGCGGAGTTTCGAGATAAACGATTTTACGAAAATATAAGGCCTCTGGCCGCACAAACACTTTCGGAATAGGCCACCAGTAGCTGCTAAATTTTTTCGCACGAGCTCAATGTACCAGCAGAGGTTATCTTCGGTAGATCCCTTTTGTGAGATGTTGTGCTAAATTTTGACACTCCGCAGTCAAGCGTCACAACTTACATGGCATAGCGCATGTATCCACAAAAACTGAAACACGGAGCACGGTGAATAGGCCACTTGATGACGCTCCACGCACACGTGAGAATGCACGTTGCGGAGGTCACGCATACCTTCTCGCGCTTATCGCGCTTTGTCAGGAGCCAGAGCGACAGTCCGTCTGCATTATCAATCAGATTGCAGCCGGCTGTTAACGGTGGATGATAAGAGTGGCATAAAATGAAGCAAAATTTGCTACAAACTCGCGGTCCTGTCACTTTTTGCCGATATCGCAGCTACGCACAAAGCATGGAGACCTTTGCGCAGCAACTTTCTCCCGACATTCTCGCAGTCGAGATCTTGAGATATTTGGAGTACTGTGCAAAAGCATTTCGAGATAAGAGGTGAAATGTACGTGAAGTTCACACCGAGCCAGGAAAAAATTTCAACTTATCGAGACAAGGAGATATCAGACCTCAAGTTAACAAGTGATTACTGTAGCTGCTTGTGGTATGCCTACTGCTTAGTGCACATCAACTGTGCTGCCTCGACCTGCGGTGTAGCTAATGCCACATTGTGCATCAAAAGCTCTTCTGCCTTTTTAGAAAATGCACAGCCGTGCAGGTTCGAAACAATGGCATCCTGCTTTTACTATGTAAGCTTATTTTTAAGAGGCACTTTACATGTTGTGTTAGGCTCGCAGTAACAGAGCCGAACCACGCGTTTGCGGCTTTCCAAGGACTTGCATGTGTTGCTGACAGACCGGTTAGTCGGGACAAGGGCCACTATCCCATTCATGGTTGTAGTGGCGTTGTTAAAGAAATGCTGAATATCTAACGCGGTGCGCCAGACAAAGGAGACATGGTCAACAGACCACTATAAAGAGCAGTTTGACAGTGACGATGACGGACATTAGGTGCGAATTAATTTTCATCCTAAGAAGGCAAATTTTGCAGGCTCCACCTTGTTTTTACTGCAAGAATTGAAGCCGTCTTGATTTTCCTCCTTCTTATAAAATTGATTGTGCATTAGATTTACGGGAACATTAAAGTTGCGTAAGTACAGTATGGTATTTGCAATCTCCAATAAATTTTCGTTTCCAATTTAGGTGCGCAAGAAAAACAAAAATGAATGGCATTTCTGCTGCACATTTTCTTTCCCCCTTTTTAGACGCCACTTGGATTAGTTAAATGCAAGCACCCATTTTTTTCTTTATCATTGATACAGTTACAGTTAATACAACATGGCTGCAATTAATATACCGCATGTATAAAAAGTACAATATAAAAAGAAATAATTAGTTTAGATAGATAAAGTATTCTTTCGAAACTATTCTCGTTAATAGGCTGATATTTAGAAGATAAAATGAAGTTAAAAATTGCTCTTTTAGAAGTGTGTGTGTCAGTGTGACGACGTGGATTTCGAAGTATATTTCTCCGTAGTATTTGAGCCCCCTTGTGGTTCAGCCAAAATTCAGTTTGTGGCTTTTTTAGAACACACTGTAGATCAGTTATTTTTACCGATGAACAGATTACTAGGCCTGAGCCCACCTTATCAAAATCCACGACGTTGCATCGAGCTGCTGCTGAAACTTCAAGGCGACGTCATGACAAGCTTTTTTTTTTCCTTTTTTTTTTCCTGGCTCAGCAAGCCCTACTCCTACAGTAAAGAGTGCTCTTTCTTTTCTTTTTTTCTGGCATTGTAGAAGGGTAATTTACTAATACAGCCCAAATAACTTTTCTAATTTATTGTCCCTTTAACACACTGCCATGTCCTCTATTCCAATCTTGGCCAAAGTTAAGCCGCCCAATTCCATTTTTCTCAAAGCCATCTGGCTCACGACAGAGGTACTTCATCGGGTGAATCAGAACCTGCATTCTGCAGGCATGACTACGCTCTTTGTGCGCAATGTTGCACTGCAAAACATCAGTACGACGTTGCAGTGAGTGCTGCAGAATATTGGAGGCAAATGTTACGTACCGAGTTTCCAGTCATCTCCGCAATTGCCCGCAACTTGGTAAAGACGTGCGACAGCATCAGCGGCGGCGGTGCGAACAGCACCCGTTGTTGGCTGCGGCTGCTCTGCAAGTGTTGAAAATCGTATATTGATGTGACCAGCCGTATACAGTATAACCTCGTTGATACGATCCCATTACGCAAGAATTCCGGCGCCAGCGTTCGCGATCGAGAACACAAAAAGTGACCCAATGCAGTTATGCTTCTTTTTCGCCGGTTCATACGTTCCCGGAACACACGATGTTTCGGCACTGCCATTCAGTACATCGCCAAACTGCGACTGTACAATACGTTTTCCGGCCGCTACTTCCCACGTAAACAAGAGAAAAGGCGTAAGGCATGCGCGATCGAGAACAGCAGCCGCCCGCCACGGCGGCTTTCCCGCAATACTCGCCTACCTATCTCGCATGAGAATACCAGCGGGCACTCAGTTTCCTATTCAGGTAGCAGAAAATCACCTCCTGGGTCGTCTCGCACCGCATTCACAGCTATAGCCGCCAACCCTATTGCGATAAGCATCTTTGCCTATCTGTTCCACAGCGCATGAGGCATAGTGCCATTGGAAGTGTACTGCACGCTTTTAGTAGGCGATAACACAAACGCGCCGCCATTCCCTGCTGCAGGCGGCACGAAGTGAATGTCATGTTTCACTCTGGTGCCATCGTAGGCATTGTATTCCGGCGTCACACCTACCTGCTCGATTCCGTTTGTACTACACTACGCTATAGAAGAACGACAATGTATGTCTCAGGACACACGAGCCCAACCAGCTACCAGTCAAAGCAGTCCAGTCAAAGAAGTAGTTAGAGTTACGTTAATTCGACCCTGACGGGATCGAGGAAACTGATAAAATAATTTGGTGGGCTTAATTAAACAAGATGCAGAAAGAATGCACATCACTGCTTCATTTGGTGGTATTTGCCAGATTATAACGCGCCGCCGAATCAAACGTGCACCCGCTTTCTATGTGTCCAAAGTAGAATAACGAAGAAATGACATCAAAACTCTTAAAGAAATCTAATGGACACCCGATTGTTTAGCAAGAAAAATGGGCAAGGGTCTTCTAATATGGCAAAACTGCGACCAGTTTCCTAAAGTAAGCTTCGCCTCAGTACATCCGTGTTATTTGGTAAAGCATACAAACATCGAAAAAGGCGGTTTTCGTATTGCATTCGATTGCACGGCGCAGGCAATTTTCGGCTCAACTGTTCTGAAAAATAAAAGCGCGTGTAGAATTGGGCAAATACCGTAATATCAGATCATGTCGTGAGCTACGGTTATTGCTTGAAAACCTACCTAGGGCAGGCAAAAAAAAAAAAGATTATGGGGTTTTACATGCCAAAACCACGATCTGATTACGAGGCATGCCGAACTGGGGGACTTCAGAATAATTTGGACCACCTGGAGTTCTTTAACATGCACATAAATCTAAGTACACGGGTGTTTTCTGCATTTCGCCCCCATTGAAATGCGGTTGCCGTGGCCGGGATTTGATCCCGCGACCTCGTGCTTCACAGCCCAACACCACAGCCACTAAGCAACCACGGCGGGTTCTAGGGCAGGCCGAAAACAGGCGTTTTCAGCAGGAGATGACGTGCGTTAAACGCATTTACTGTCTCATAGGCTCCGTCGAGACAGACGCTGTCACTAAAGAGGTCACTATTGGGATCACCATAGAGGTCAGGCACGTGCAAGCTAAGTTCAAATTATCCAGTGCAGGTCACTTTTAGGATCGAAATAACGAAAGTATGAGCCCACAGAAATGCATGGGCGCCAGCCGGGACCTTCAGCGGGGATCGAACTAACCGAAAGATTGAATTAACCGGAGTCAAATTAATGTAAGTCTACTGCAATATGTGTGGAAATTTTACTGCAACATCGAAACTATATCAAGCATTGTCCTTACCTCTGCAACAAGGCCTAGGTCGCCTTTGGCTGAGGCTTCTGCCCGCACTTTGTCCGGAGTACGCCCCGTTGCCTCGGCAAGTGCCTTGACCAGCAGTGACTCGCCAATGCCCAACTCAAGACCTTGGTAGTCGGGTGCGATCTTGTTGAGGCAGAGGTAGACAGCACTCAGCAAGTCGTCGGGCGACAGGATCAACACCGAGCGCAGGAAGTTGCTCAAAACTTCCATAATGCGAAGCCTGGGAGAAGAAAAATTCAAATAAGAAAGAAAACACGGTACTATAGGGTGAAGCAGGAACTTAGATGGGAACACCATCGTCCAACCAACAACCACAGCGAAATCAGGAGAACTTGACCAAATGCTTCACGATTCTGCACCTCACACATTAACATGTAAGCTGAATAAAAACTATAATGATGTTTGCAGAACTTCATTTTATGCTGATAACACTACAGAGCTGTTTTCACAAGAGATCTGTTAGTAGTACAGTAGAACCTCGATATGATACCGTTTAGTACGATTTCCCGGCACCAACGTTCGCAATCAAGAACACAATAAATGACCAGATACAGTTGCGCTTCTTTTTTACAGGTTAATACGTTTTCGGCACTAACATCCAGTACATCTACAAATTGCGATTGTATGATACGTTTTCCGGCCACTAGATCCCATGTGAACAAGAAAAGGCGCAAGGCATGCGTGATCGAGAGCAGTAGGCGCCCGCTACGGCAGTTTCAACACAGTACTCGCCCATCCTTCCGCGTCCTACGAAAAAGCCGGCATGCACTTAGTTTCCTTAGTGCCGTTGGAAGCATGCTGCACGCTTTTAATAGGCGATAAACCAAGCGCGCCACCGTTCCCTGCTGGCAGGCAGCGCAAAGTGACATTATGTATCAGTCTGGCTGTGTCGTATTCCCGCATCGGCCACCAGCTCGATTTCGTTTTGGCGTCTTAGAACGACAAAGTGCATCTGTGCCCGCTCTACCATCTCGACGTCTCACAATGCAATGATTCACGCAAAGCTTCGCATTACATAAATGTCAACTACAGTTGAGTGTGAAAAATATTTTTGTGACTTCGAGTTGTACGTTTGGCCAGTTAGTAGTACGTCTTTCCACACATTTTTTTCCAGAATGTATGAACCAGGTGCTACTGTATGTAGTTATTAGCATTAAAATACTTCTATCTTTTTTTTTTCCTCTATGTAAGGCTGTAACTAAGCATCCAGGCTACACACAAAAGCACACAATACATGCAAGAATACAGTAATTTCTATCGGCCATGTTGTTAACTCGCAGTGAGTATGT
Source organism: Dermacentor silvarum (assembly GCF_013339745.2). Lineage (NCBI taxonomy): Eukaryota > Metazoa > Arthropoda > Arachnida > Ixodida > Ixodidae > Dermacentor > Dermacentor silvarum. Next base: position 5,641,528 of record NC_051158.1, read on the forward strand.
ATGTTGCATTCGTACTGCAGACTAATCTGTGGCACATAATAGACGGAAATAATAACAAACACAACAAAGCAAGAGCTAACTATTGACCAACATTTGTTCAAACAAGCCTTTGCGTTTGAGCAGTTTAAACAACCACCTCTATTTATCGTAAATGTCTTTGTGCATACCCAACCTGCGCCACTTAATGTTCTGCAACACGAACGACCAACTACTTGAAAGCAAGAGTAATTCTCGCACTCACGCTTGTGCTGTCAAGACAAAGTCAGAGCTTCCAGCAAAAAAATTACTAGAGGGAGCTCTCACTCTATGGTGTCTATCGGCACAGCAAGCATGGTGGTTCAGTCATCATCAGAAGCATGGGTTGTACATGATTTCGCCTAAACATAGTCCTTCTGGCTTCAAGCCGCTTTGAGACTTTGCAAATTCATCATTTCCTACAAAATATTGCTCTATAAATGCAACAACGTGCAATGATTATGCACGTGCACAGACACCTTTTTTCTTCATGCCTTTAGAAAAAATATGACCTCTTGGAAATTTAGAAAGATGAACTGTAATAAATACTAAGCCACAAGAACGTATGAAACTACAAGAATGGAAGATTAGGCAAGTTCATGCTCCAGCAATCATTCTCATGTTTGCTGAACGATTGCAATACTACATTTCTTCCCCAGTAATTTTTGCAGGAAGCTCTGTACATACGTGGAAATATACAGTAACTTTAAATCGTCTGGTTTGGTGAGCTTAGTGAGCGTGCGTGTTGCATGTACATTGCGCAATAACCAGCTACGTTGACAAATGAGGTTCGTTCGAAGAAAAGAAACACTTGCTTTTTTTTAAGCACTGACAACAACCTGCAGCCCAACCAATTAGCTCGAACTAGGATTCTGTTCTAGCTGATCTTGCACTCGCACTACCGTCGTCAAGTACGGCAACCCGCAAACCTACCTGCCCGAGATGCCGTCGATCTTGTCCAAGGTGATGGCAAGGGCAAGGTACGGCACCTTGGCGCCCTTCTTCCAGCAGGCGTCTTCCACGGGGTCGTAGTTGGCCTTGGTAGGGTCGTAATTGCATACCTGGCTCGCAGCAGACGAATTCTGGTCCGACTTTCCAGACGTGAAGGCACTGTTTGAGAGGAGGAGTCAGCCGATCTTGCAGTGATTGATTGATTTATTGACAATCAATCAATTAATTGGCCGAGGTTAACGTCCCAAAGCAACACATGTGGTATGAAGGACACCATAGTGGGAAGCTCTGGATAGATTTTGATCAACCAAGTTTCTTGCATGCAGATAAAGTACAGTACATGCGCATTTTTACATAATGCTGCATAAAAATGCAGCCGTGGCCACTGGGAATCGAACTTGCAACCTTACGCTGAGCAGCCATTGAGCCACCGCGGCAAGTCATGAAGCAAATGAATTTCAAAGGAACACTCGAGGCAAATGCTAGGTCTATCTAAAACAGTAAGTTAGTGTTCCAAACTGTATCCGATGCTCATAATTTGGGCGCATGTGCCAGAAGACAGAAACAGCAACAAAAAAATAAAAAAGAAGAATGACGACTTTTTTCAGTTTTTTCGTCTGTCTCTAGGAGCATTGGTCATACTCATGAACCTTTATGAAGTAGCCCAACTTTGATTTGCACACTCTAAGCATCTTTTTTAACCGAGAACTTTGGAGAGCAATAGAATGGTGTATACAAGCGCCAGCTAGGCATTGGGGTTGCAAGTGTGAAATATGACACAGTAGATTTCCGTTAATTCAATTGTGGTTCATTAAATTTTTTGGTTAATTCGTTCCCGGCCAAAGGTCCCAGTTGACCGGCTGGTGCCCATGCTTTTCAACGAGCCCAAAGTTTCGTTATTTCAATTCTAAGATTAACCTTCGCTGGATGAACAAGTTTGGAGCACAAGTTTTGGAACTTGAACAGTCAGCGCATACGTGCCCGACCCTTACGGCGACCACAATAGCGACCCCTTCAGTGGCAGCATCTGTCTCAGCAGAGCTTAAGGGGCAGTGAATGCATTGAACAAATGTCATCACTCGTCTAAAACGCCCATTTTCGGCCCACCCTAGGAAGATTTTCAAGCAATAATTGTAGCTCACAATGTCTGATTACAATATCTGCCTGATTTTAACGTGCACCTTTCTTTTTATTTATAAAGAAAATTGGGCCGAAAATCGCCTGCGCAGTGCAATCGGAAACGAAACCAAAACCGCCTTTGCAACGTTTGTATGCTTTGCCGCATAACACGGCCGTACTGCGGCGAAGCTAACTTTAAAGAACCCTGTGGCGAAGCTGACTTTAGGTAACCGGCCACCATTGTGCAACTACATTTTTTGCAAAAAAATGGCGGCGCGTTACATTGATACTTTGTTCGGGAACTTTGGTGTCATTACACTATGGTGTTCTACTTTGACCACACAGAAAGCGGGCGCGCATTGATTCGGGGGCGTGTTAGAATCGGGCAACTACTACCACATGAAGCAGTGGTGTGTTGGCATTTTTAAGCGAGGCTTTATAGGATCACAAGTTTCGGCAGTGGTGGTGGTTGTGGTGTCACGCTGAAAGGTGGGCTGATCCTGGCAATAGTGCAGAAAGGGTCCAAGCTCAATGGCACATACCCGTGTGGGCTCGGGTACCTTTAACGCACCCTTGAACTACCCTTCTCACACGTGGGACCCAGAGACAAAATCACCAGCCCTTCCCCTGTCGAGAAAATGGGGGTAAGCGAAGCTTCTCGTCCGATTCTAGCGTGAGGGCTTCCGAAGCCCAGGCGAAACGTCGGTAAAGAGCCGCCGACCCCGAGTTTAGGGCAAACGAAGCGGAACGCCTGCAACAGTGTCGTCTTGCCACAAGCTTCGCTTACCCGCATTTTCCCCAACAGGGGAAGGGCTCTGAATTTCTTTCTGCACCTTGTTTAATTCGACCTGTCGGATAATTCCATCAATTACGTTGTTTCCGTCAGGGCCGAATTAACAGAAGTCGACTGCATTATGGTAAGGTCAACAAAAATGTTCCATTTACAGTTAGTAAATTTCAGTCAATAAAAAAAAAAACCTACTACGAACCAAGCCACAGCTTACGCTGGTAATTACAAGAGAAAAAAAGAAAGCATGAATTTCTTTGCCATATCACTGCCATAACAGAAGCATTCTATAAACAGTGGCGACACCGAACCCCACTCACAAGTTTTGGAGCTTCTTTCCGGCTACGGCCTGCGGTTTTTCTTTGGCTTTCTCATCCTTCGGAGATGGCGACTTGGACTTCTTAGATGGCTTCTCGTCTTTCGGAGACGAGGACCTGGACTTCTTAGATGGCTTCTCGTCCTTGGGTTCTTTCTTCGTTGGTGGGGAGACTTTTGTTAGTTTTTTTTCATCCATTTGTTTGTTTTCGTCTTTTTCTTTTTTTGGTTCCACTTTTTTGTCTGCAATAAAAATGGCATAACTAAGTCTATCATACATTAAGTCGAACTTCGTTATAATGAAGTTGCATAAGACATGAAAATACATTCATTATATCCAATATTCGTCACAACTATGGCATGAATGCAGCACAAAGCACGAAGTGTGGGAAGATAGGCGAGTGATTAGCGGAAAAAGGTACAAACACAAGCACCGAACTTAGACCAACTCGCAGAAATTGCCATCATTATAACCATGCCCGCTGACACTGACAGAAAAAAAAAAAGACCATCCAGTCTATGCAGTGGTCTTGTCAAATCCAAACTGCGCTAATGTAAAAACCCATCCAAGTAGGTGTTGGGGCCGGATTCGTTTTGGTAGCTCGGGGAACTGAAATGCTGTTGGCTGGAAGCCCTGGTCTATGAGAAGACAAACCCGGCGGCGCAGACATCTCCAGTTCGGCATTCCATGCCCGGAGCCACTCGGTGAAAACATAGAGCGTCATCCATGTTCATTGTGGAATGCGCATGGGGTCAGGAGGCCTTTCGCATTCTTGAAGAGTAGCGGTGATCTGCTCTTGCCGATACTGAGCGGCTGCAGTTTGCATGAGCCATTCATTTGTACGGTGAGCAAAACTTGAGACATGCACCCTGCTCATCCTTCCTCCATGGAATATACTGCCCTTCAGATTCAATGTCTTGTTCGACAGCATCTGCCAAAACAGTGGCACTTCGAATTCGTCCTGCATTACATATTTCCAAACTTCTCAAAAAGTGACCACGTGCCCTTAGGAGAAGCGTACTAGCAGGGGTGTGACGTGGCACAGCGTTCCATATATCGAATGGGGTGGTGAAAGGGATTTCGATAAACGCGTCGTACAGTGCTAGACTGTTGCATGCAATTTCCAAGGGGATGTTACAACAGTTCAATGTAGGCAATAATGCTCTATATCCGAGTTTGACACATCTGGGATCGGCTGTGACAGGAGAATACTCCATTGAAATAAAGCATGACCAACCAAAGTTTATATTTACTTCGTTATACAGTCAACGACCGATTCTCTGGACGCCCGATTTTTTGGACATGCCCGATAATTCGGACGCCTTCGCAGCACCACCCAGAGACTGAGTGCATAAGAATGTCTGAAATTTCGGACGCAAAAAGCCTTCGCCGTCCAATTTTCCGGACTTCTTGCCATGACCGCAGGTTCGAAACGGCATTAATCGAAGCCACCACCGCCGTCATTTTGCCACAAACCGGCACTCTCGCACGCAGATCCGCTGGCAGCCGTAGCCACCACGGCGGCAACACTAGGCCTAGCTACTTCGACGTTCGCTACCACGCTTCTCGTTGTTTGGTGCCGTGTTTTTCATAGAAACAATTCACCACTGTTGGCAGAAGCGCCGACTCCACCTTCGTAATCCTCGCCAATGGCTTCGAAGCTCGAAAAGCACGGCGCGCGGTTCCCGAAAGTCAGCTTTGCCTCATAAAGCAGCGTTATGTGGTGAAGCATACGCGAAGTATTGCGCTGAAGCATACCAAGAGTGGGAAGGGGCCATTGTCACAGGACACGGCATTTTTTCATAATTATACACGCGTGCACCCACCGTCTCCTATCACAGTACGAGCACCAATACGCTTAATAAGTGTACTGGCAGGTCTTAAGAGCTATTTCGGATGTGCCTGGGGCGATATGATGCCCTTGGGAGCAGGAAAAGACATGCATTTCTTTTTTCGGACTGCCAAATTTTTCGGACGTTTTCGTGGCACCTAGAGAATCTAGGGAGTCCAAAAATCGGACGTTGACTGTACTAGATAATTCATTATATCAAGCTTTGACTGTAAGACGGCAGCACTTGCCTGCTTCAGGTGTAGACTTGGTCTCCATCTCCTTGTGTTTAGGCGACGCAGCTGGGTCGGTCTTGACTTTCTTGTTGTCTGCAACCAAAATAAATCATGCATTAGATGACTTATTTTATCTGCCTACAGTGTTCTGCCTATGGTGGGCGGCAGGTAAAATGCCCCCCACTGCTCTGGTTGGCCACCTAACCTTTCGTGGGAGCACGCTGCAATAAGAATGGTCTATTGAGCAAAAATTTCCTATTCCTTCTTTTTACACAGTCCTCAGGTGTCTTTATATCACGCTGGGAAATATTAGTAATAAAAGTTGTCGCAGTTTCACCTGAAAGGTGAAGCATCAATTGCGATAGCAAATTTGTAGAGAGATATACGGAGTAATGATATTAGCTTTATCAGCTGTATAAACTTGGACATGCAGCAGCACCGGCAACGCGACGAACTGTTGTCGACGCCGTCGGCATTTTGCCCGCGTTCGCTCAAAATGCGTGCGGCGTTGGTGACTGTTGCCGGAGCCTCTGATATAAATAGGCACTTGGTGCCGCAGCTAAACGTCGCCTCCCTTCCCTCCCCCTTCCCCCCCTCCCCCACGGCCTCTCGCGCATCGGAAGAAGGCGCGTTTGCTCTACATATATGGTGATTGTAAAGGAGGAAAGAGACGCCTACTTCTGCAGCCCTTAAGGAAGCACGGCGCAGAACGCGCGTTTGTTCTCCGCCGTGCGTTCACTCCCCGTGAAAGAGCGCGTCCCTCGCGCCCTTTCACTCGCACATACAGCGTTCGGCGGCGCGCGGCCACGATTTCATCTCCATTGACGTCATACGGAACCTCACGGCGACGGCGACGCCGACGGCAGAAATCTGCTTTTGAGTGTCCATATAATTGCTATCGCAATAAAATGCAAAGTAGAAGCTGAGAAAATCATACTTTTCTATTGCACTGACAAGAAAAATCGGGTAGAAAATCAGGCTTGAAGAGCTGCCATCACACCGCAGATAGCAATGCTCTTCCACTGATGCAACGTCACCATTCTTAGTACCATCGTAAATAGAAGAGATAGGAGCTTCAGATACCTACATATATGTATATGTATATGCTATGTAGATACCTATATACCTTCGTATCTCCGAAACTAAATTTGCCATTTGCGATAAAGAAACAGACGTTGTAGAAAGTAGAGTGAAAAATAAAACGTTTATTTATACCTCTAAACAACATGCCCAGGGTTAGGCGTGCCGAAATAGTCAGAAATTTTCACTTGCTTTCGCGAAAGTTTCAGGTTCACAACTGCGGTGTGCATTGCGTCCAGCTGCTGCGCAAACACTAGCGGCTATAATTTGGTGCGCATAAAATCGACGAGCGACTCGATCGACGACAGTGCACTTTGGCTGAACATCGAGGTCAGTGTCTCGATGTCAACTAGTCGATGATTTGCAGATGGCAGGACCAGCGGCAGGCCCTCTTTAAATGCGAGGCCAATCGGAAGGGTTCTGTGGAATTCGAAGTGGCCTGCTACTGTCCCCGAATGAAATGGTTGTGCGGGCCTTTAACAAGCACTTAAATCTGAAACATGCTCGACGGCACGGAAGATGACTTGATTCTCGGGCTATCACTTTTGCAGATAGTTTTGCTTTCGCTCGTCCCGGCACCGAACCCCTCGAAGTATACGGCCGACAGCTCTCTTGGCACTGATAGCGAGCTTAGGACAGCACCAGAGGGACGCTTTCAGTGCCGAGTCATGCGAAATTTCGCGAAAGTGAAACTATCCACAAAAGTTATCGCCCGAGAATATAGCAGCCCACAGAAAGGTGACGATGAGTGAGGAGAACTAGTACTAGTTTCCGAATTGCGATTCCTTGAATAAAGGGACCATTTCTTTTTCCATTCATCTCGCGTTACATTCGCGGTTAAGTTTTTTAAATTTCGTGTCACTGGAAAGTCGGCCCTTCCGTTACAATCGAGGTCGCGTTACATTCGGGTAAATACGGCACTGCACGCCTGTTATGAGCCAGCTGCAGTGTTTTCACGTGCCAGCCTGTGCCTGCATAGGGCTTTTTTCTTTTTTTTTTTTTTGCTCGAACGGTACAAGAGAGGCGGCGTACAAGGCAGGGTCGCCGTAAAATTGTGTCGTACAGTCAAGGTCTTGAATATATTACTTCTATGGGGGTTTTGCCAGGACGAAGCCAATTCCTCATGAAAAGAGAGTCGTTGAATGACCGGGGGATGTATAATCAAGGTTCTACTGTACTTATTTACATTGCATTACAGTTATATTTAGATTACAGAACAGTTATTACTAGATAATTCATTATATCAAGGTTTGAATGTAAGAAGGTAGACTTAAGACAAATTCAGTGCTTGCCTGCTTCAGGTGTAGACTCTGTCTCCATCTCCTCGTGTTCAGGCGACGCAGCTGGCTTGGTCTTGACTTTCTTGTTGTCTGCGGCCAAAATAAATCATGCATTAGATGACTTATTTATCTGCCTACAGCGTTCTGCCCATGGCAGGCGGCGGGGCAAATGCCCCCCACTGCTCTGGTTGGCCACCCAACCATTTGTGGGGGTACTTGGCATTAAGAATGGTCGATTAGAGGAAAATTTTCTATTCCTTCATTTTCCACAATCCTCAGGTGTCTGTATATCATGCGGGGAAATAGCATTAGTAAGAAATGCGAAGAAATTGATAAAATCACACTTGTCTAGTGCGCTGCCGACAAAAATTGGGTAGAAAATCAAGCTTCAGGAGGTGCCAGCACACTGCGGATCAGAATGCTTTTTTTTTGTTGACACAACGCCACCATTCTTAATACCATCGTAAATAGAAGAGATGGGAGCTTAAGATAGCCACAGCGCCATATAGTCAGTATTTTGCCATGCAAGAATAAAAGCAACAAAAGCGACGGAAAATGGAAACACCCAGCGTCACAATTAGTTAATGCTGCCACATGCGTTCCTATTGGCTGATGCAGATTTGAATCAGCTGGCACACGTTTCGCGCACATTTTGAAAGCGGCGAGCTGTGCATTTCTTTTTTTCGATGACATGCTGTTATAATATCGAACATAGAACCCAGCCTTGCGGCAAAAGCGACATTAGGTTAAAAGAAATATGCTTGCCCCGAAATCTTTAACACTACCACTACTGTTCTACAACTGTTACGAGGGCAGAAGGAACATTTAGACAACCTTCATGCGAGCAACTGAGACAACTACAGTGGTTCTCCGGGGTACACTTGTTTCTATGGTTCATTTCAGGGCGCCTCATGAAATTAAACAATCCAAAACAACTATGACCATTCAAAAGAATAATTACTTTAAAAAAAGGAAAAAGAAGAAGACAGAAAACTAACTATGAATTTTTCCTCCTTGCTCACCCTGTGGAGAAGAAGCCTTTGCAGGTGATGACTCTTCCTCCGAAGGTGCCTCGGTCTTCAGTCGCTTGGCGCCCGACTCTGCCGACCTGCAGGTTGGTGTCGGGACTGCGCTTGGCGGTCTTGCGAGCTGCGAACAAAAGACTTATAAGCATGAGTGATAATTTACTTACTTATTTATTTCACAATACTGCAGGCGCTCATGGCCCAAGTAAGAGTAGGATTAGAATGCAATGAGAGGAGAAAAAAAAAAACAGAAATATCGACATGCACACAACAGGCAAAATGCAACAAGAGCACAGAAATAATCAGCAACAGTAACTCGTTTGGCAAATGGATCATCAATTTTTGCAACTCAAGCAAGATGCGTGCAGTTAGCAAGCAGCCTTGCACACAAATTTGGGAAGACAGTTCCAGTTTGAAACTGTGCATGGAAGAAACTGTTTGTATGCTTCTGTTCATCGTGAAAACTGGTAGGGAGTGTTTGTGAGTCTGCTGATGGACTTTAGATATAGAGGTGCAGTTATATTAAGCTTTTTAGACATTTATAGACATTGAAAATGTACCTTTAGGTTTCTAAAATTATTTTCAATGTATATGTACCAAATTTCAGCATTCTGCACCAAAACAATAATGAAGTTAGTCTCAATATCCTCGTCCCCCCTCTACGCAGAAAGTAACGACATTCACAAAGACGTCAGACTGCAAACCAAAACGGGAAGCACACCGGCTGTGATACTAGTGGCCCACGTCCATGGTGACAGATGGCATCCACCACCATGGCCTTGAGTGGTGCTGGCTGATGCTCCCAGGGCTAGATCTAGCATGTGTACACACATACACAAAAATGCAAACAAGAGGACAGCCACCATTGTAGCTCTAATGGACAGCTTTAGTTAAACATTAGCATAATAAATGCACTCCTTTTCAGCATACAAACTTTGTGAAAAGAAAGTTTTAGTATAGCCTGATAGCTTTGTTTGCATCCCTGAAGCGCTATTCAATTATGTATGTTTTAATTCCACATACATAGTGCATATTAAAGCGATTTTACTTATTCGACAAGCTTTCTGTGTGCACGCGAAAAGTTCGAGAAGCAGCTCAATGACAGCAGGGAGCATGTCGTATTTGCACTTTCCATGCCTTCCGATTGGCGACGAAATCAGTACAAGGTACAAGCAAGCCATCTCGCACAGCTCTTGACCTCGTTGATAGATGGCGCTACCATCACAAAAATTTCTCATAAGTCTCGAAGCATTCAAAATAAGAAGTGATCTCGAAAACTCCACAAAGTTATCCATGATACCCTGTTGTCGAAGCAGCCGAGATAAGCAAAAGCCGTTTTTTGCAGACTCATTTGGTACAAATGAAGTGAATTCTACAACAGCACCGCCAAATTCAGTTTGAAGCGGGCGGCCAGGATCACCACCACGTTGCCACACTATTAGTAAACCACGCAAAGTCGGTAACGTTAAATCGAAAAAATAATGTGCATATGAATATCGTTATGGGTCGTTAAGCATTCTACGCATGCGCGTTTCGAGCCCGCTATTCCGCTAAACACAATAGATTAAAACTGTCTAATGTTGGAGCATTGCATGCATGATGTGGAAGATGCAGGTTTGGTTCCTATGTGCAGCCATTTTTTTCGTCAACTTTCATGTCCCGTCTTCCTTACCCTTTCTACATTTCAATAAAAACAGCAACTGATTTCCCCTTTGCTTTCCTTGGCTTCACTGTCTGTTGGCTTGGCTGTGGCTAACAAAAAAAAATCAAGGCCCTTGGTTCCCCTTATCGTTCTTCCCACATTTGGCATTTTCTCAAACTGCGAGAACTGGTTTTGCAAAAAGAAGCCAGTTTCTCTTGCAGTCTTCTATACTCGCACACAACTCTGTCGCAATGGAGGGAAAGCTATGGAGGAGGCAAAGGGCACGCAAGTAAGATCTCTCTTGAAAGAAGTCCCAAATTCTCATCCGTGTTAGCTTAAGCTGGGGAGGAAAAGAAGTAAATGTCTTGTTTACAACAGCAAAGTATGAGTAAATTTAATTGAATGCTTAAATTTAACTTATTTTTCTGCTTTACTCTTGCCCATCTAAGCAAATGCGAAACCACCTTGTGTTGAAGATACACCGATTCCCAGTACCTGGTTTCAAGAAACCAAAAGTGCTGTGAAACGCTGCCGAACTACTTGGCGCAGTAACAAACGTGCGAAAGCTCCCCCCCTCTAGCCTTCCCTCCATTGCCACAAAATGTTGTCCGCAAGTACAGCTACACAGGCGAAAAGCCAACAACGCGTCGGTGAAAATGTTTCCATGCCTTAGACCTATTCTGCACTTTTCGCAAAACAGTTTGTATTTACAGCAGATTCTACTTCCATTCTAAGTTTTTCACACTCCCAACTGCAGTGCACGCACTTCTGAGTGGATTATTTGAAAAGCAGCAGCACCCCACTCGGCTTAGTACAAAGCGGAAACCCCACACGGGACCACTTGGTGCAGCGTAAAGCATGACCCTTTCTTGTGCCAACCTGCCAAGTCAAAGAGTGTGATGGAGGTCAACCCTGCCCTCGTGACAGCAACTCCTTCGGACTAACTGTGTCATCTAATAATAAACGAAAGATGAGGCAACCGTTAATGGGCGTTAGCAGAATTATGTGTCGCTGTCACTGTCTCCACTACTGTGAGCAGCCTAGTTTTAACATATGTTTAATGAACTCTCGTGGTGTTGGGAGTGTGCCGGGACGCTTTACTACGACTCTCTTAGAGCTCCTCTGCTTTGAACAAAATACCACTCATAACGAAGTCAATTTCCTTTCCATACGGCTTCGTTGTAACGGGAGTTCACCATACCTGTTCTCCGTTTGGCGAGAGTCGGCTCCTCGACGGCAGGCGGCGGGGACGGGGTCTTGCTCGTAGACGGAACGGCTAGCTCCTCAACCTTGTCTGGCGCCGCTTTCTTCTGGTTGTTGCTGCTAGATGGAGTGGCTGGCTCCTCATCCTTGTCTGGCGCCGCTTTCTTCTGGTCGATCTCTTCGTCGCTGTCGCTGATCATGCGAATGCGCCGCCTCGCGGGTGCCTTCACAGGGGAGGTGTGCCTGCACGCAGAACGCAATACTCGTACAGAAGTGATAAAATGTGAGCCAGTTGGATTGATGTGGCTGCATAAGAATACAGGGGGTGGTATTTCGTCTGCTGCTGAAGTTCTGATTGGCTGGGCTGAGGTACGCATCAGAAGGAGACAGGTGTCCGCACCCCAGCCAATCAGCACTTCAGCAGCAGACGAAATGGACACGTCCACTAGGTGGACACTTACAGAATAACCCCGCCGATCTGGTTGGTCCATCACTGCGTACAGTCGACATGTGCGTCTTATCGCTTTCGCAACTGCTGTTTCTTCTGCTTATTATTGTCTTCTCTGTTTTTCGATTGCTTCGGTAAAATCTTGAAACACCCTTTCTTTGGCAAACACCTTTCCGGGCTGCTGTACCCCAGTCACACAGAGCACTTTCGATCCCCATCGAGCCCGAGTGGGACTGAATTTCTCGATCGGAATTGGTTCCCTTTCCCAGCTTGTAACAAAGGAGTCAATAGCAATCGACAAATACGACAGCAACTTGAAAAGTGTCCTGTGGGACTGGGGTTCTATATTCAGCTTAAAACCAATACCTCAATTGCTTTTTTTTTATGTCTGCTCGTAAGTAATGCCCCCCAACGGGATTATCACCAATCAGTTGTGCCGAAGCGCACAAGGTGGAGTAAAGCTCATGAAAAGGAAGGATTGTCGTCCACCCGAATGCAGCAGGAAGCTACAAAGGAAGCCCATATGGGTTTCCTCTGTAGCTTTGTGCTATAGTCGAGTGGATGACAATTTTTGCCCTTTCGTAATGGGATCATGTAAGCATTAGCAAAAGAGGCATACATGCATTTAATTTTTATCCTCCTGTCTTTTGTGATGTTCGTTCCAGATTAATCGATGTCATCTCTGACGTTTAGGTGCGAAAGCGAGCATCCCATTGAAAACATGGAACTCGCACAGAGAACACTGCTAACTCTCGGTTATTGCTAGAAATAAGGCACAGTTGCAAGCGACACTCCGCCTGTGTCAGTGTTCCTAAGTTGTTCGCATGTCTCAGGTCTGCGACAGGGATGGACATCACGATTTTTAATGAGAAGTGATGCCCATTCCTCGACATCAACACATATGTGAGTACTGATAATCATTATTATGCGTGAATTCTTTGTAGCAGGGTGATGGCATATGGCACAAGACTCAACTTTAATGTCATTTACAAGTGCAACTTTAATGTCATTTTACGTAGCACTATCCACTCCGTGCAGTGCATTACACTATCCTGCCGCCATGCACCGATTTTTATTCATCACTCTGGTTCTCTCCTTATGCGCCCCCAATATCCCACATTGTATTGTGCCTATGTTTGCTGCAACAATCAGTACAGTCTTTATTTGACTGTACTGATTTTGATCTTGTTTACTAATGTTTTAACATGAACACACTAAGAGCAACCACTGTACTCGCAAAGCAGTATGTCGCAATGCGAGGATCATTGCGATAATTGTAAACAAGACATATGTCGCCTGTAGCGGCTTAAAACTACACAACTCAGGGCTTCGCGGTTTTCTAACTTTGGCAGTCACTGTGTCAACATCAAACAGCCATCTCTCACCCGTTGACATCTTTCTCAGGCGACGGCGAGGCAGCCGCGGGTGGCTCTTTCTCAGCCGCGGGTGGCTCTTTCTCGGTCTTCGAGTTTGATGAAGCGGGCGCCGAGGTCTTGAAGAACGATCTGCGGGAATAAACGGCCAACCGGTGCCGATCGCAGCGGTTAATTCTCGGCTTGTTGCAAGTGGAGACGGCGACGACGCAACGCCACAAGCCAGCTCGCGAAGAGCACATCCAAAGAGCTCGGATGATGGTCGCGCCCATATTTTTTTGTCGCCCGAAAATCGAGCGACCCGAGGCGACTAGCCTCGGCCCGCTCGACGGACGGTGCTACTTACGATATCTTCTTCTGCGACATGTCTTTATAATAAGTGTCTTCGCCCCCTATCCTCAACGGCAGTACAAGCTTGGGACCGCGACAAGATGTAAACAGAGCAGAGGTTCTCCAAATTCAAACACGGATACACCATTAAGCGCAGCGGACTACGCAAAGCAACAGCCGAGATCGCGCCAAAAATGTCACGTGGTGCCGATGGCTCATACTGAATTGTCACAGGCTCATTGCCGTATGAAACAAATGCCGATTGAAACTCGCAGTTATAAAATTTATAATTGCTGATATATTCACTTAGATACATAAATACAGCATACAAAATTACAAGGAACTGTTTGTGGCATTTCTCGCGAAGCGATAGATAGCAACATTTTAGAACTGGGTTTAAACATCATTTGCTTGGTTACAAAAAACAATAGTTGATTCAGATCATCGAGGTATGTCTGTAGTTTATTAGCAAGCGCCGTCACGGCCACCTTAGGTAAGTTTTACTTCAAAAGACCGCCGAGACCGCCGTTATCAATCATTAGGGGTCAATCGCCAGTATGTCGCATGCAAGTTGGCAACAAAAGTTCCTTTCCAACATGGCGGCGCACATGTTCAAGTCCTTTTGTCACGTTTTGCTGGTGGTGCGTGTTTCAAGACCTTGAGAATCGCCTGTTTTGGTGTCCTTGCTGGCGCGCCGGCGTGCGCGCCGCTGAGCAAAAACGAAATGACTTCGATCGGCGAGCCTTTCGTGCTCGCCACAGTCACGAACGAAGCGGACGCGTTTCGCGGCTTTTGCGTGCAACCGGGACCGTCGGACTCGTCGGTGATCGTGACGCACGGGCAGCTGTCGGCTTCCCTCGTGGAACTCGAAGGGCGCCCGTTCAAGATCAGGACATGGCACACGTCGCACGCCGAACCTTTCACGTGCCCCGTCGTGTACGACGCGCTCCGGTCCAAGTACGTGGCCGCGAGCCGCAAGAGCTTGCTGATCCTGCCGCCTCAAGATGCCCCCTCCGGCGATACGGAGACACGTGAGCGCATCGCCGTACCGGACCGCGTTTTCTCGGTTCTTCACAGAACCGGCGGCGAGCCCCTGATCGTGTTGGACAGCGGTGTCTGCGTGACGCTAACGGAACTGCAAGCGTCGGGCAAACGTTTTCGCTCGACGAAGCTGCGAGTATGCGGCGAGGACGAGGAACTCGTCCAAGCAGAGGCGGCCATGGAAACCGGCCGCAATGGCTTGGCGACGTCGCTGCTGTCCGTCTCGATCGCCGCTAAAGCGGCTGGGTCGTACCGGTGCCGTTTGTTCCGCGTAGGAGACGCGGCAATCGAACAGATCTCCGAGACTTCGGTCTCTAAAAGCGACAGGCCCTCTGTCTGCCTATTCGGCGGCGATCTGCTGAGTTTGGGCGAAGACGGATCGCTGTCCGGCCGCAAGCTGCCGTTGTCGAGCGTCGACGAAGCGGCGGGCGCGTTTCTGGCGGCCCTAGACGACAGCCGCGTGCTCGTCGGCCTGCGAGACAGGGGTCTGGTGTGGAACGTAAGGTTTGGCACGCTGGAGGTGTCGAGGACTCTGGAGCCGCAGACGGCGGCGAAGCGATGGGCGCTGGTCGGAAACGACGTGGCGTGCTTCGTCGTAGCCGGCGGTGCCGTCGCCGGCAACAACAACAACGTTATGTGCGTGTCTGTGAAGCTGGGACGGTCCACCCTCTGTCAGGTCGTCGGGCTCGGAGCCCGAGCCGAAGGCAGTGTACCGACAGCATCGGCGGTCGCCGCGAAAATCTGCGCCGGCGACGCCGGTAGCGTGGTGGAGCAGTTGGCACCGGTGAGTTTGGGACAACGGGTTGGAAGTGCTTTCGGTTTAAGCGTTGCTGCGTGTTATAGCCGAGAGTAACGGTGATTCTGCCGCTTGGAAGGGGTCCAGACCGTCATTTTGTTTGCTGATGAGGGAGCGTGTTACCTTTGGTTGCTTAGATGCATGACCTTATGGTTTCCCCGATATGTTTCTTAATGTCTCTCTCTCCTTTTGCATCCACATGGTGAACATGTTGCTTAAATCTGTCGCTCGGATTAATCATATCTAGGCTTTTGAAGCATGCCATGCCTCGGTATCTTATGAATGTCTCATTGAGCCATCCTAGCTTAAAACGTGAGAGCTGATCTTATCAAATCTTTGTTATTCACAACCTCTGGAGAGCAGTGGAAATCAGCTTCCGTGGTAAAACAATGTAATGCAGCTTAGAGGGTCACTTAATAACTGACATGTGTGCGTTTCGTTTTTAAGTTGGAAGCCATTTGTCATCTATGGCTTGAGATCTATAGAAAGATTATGACAGCCTCGCCGATGAAACTTCCATAACTAAGCGTGCAGCTGCTGTAGGAGTGCCACATTAACCAAGTGGAACCACGGTCATAACAGCCTGTGTTGCAGAGGCCGTCTCGAGTAAAGTATCACCAGGCCCGAGACATGGCATCTGCTTGTGAAGATAGTTGAAAGCAACATGAAACTAAAATAAACTTTGTTCCAGCACGAAACGAGTTGCTTAATGCAGCAAGTTGCAACATGCTGTGTGGCTATGATATTGTATGGTGTCTTCACCATGACTGCATTGTCATTATGAGTAAGGTTGAGGAGCGTCTTTAATAGTGCAAGTATCAAAGTATCTCTTGTACTTTATACAAAGCAGCAGCAAAAAGCTAATGCTAGTGCATCATTCACTATCAAGGTGCAGTCTTCAAGATAAAGTCCTCTTATCACTGCAGGACAGGGATTGTCATGTTATAAGTGCTTACAGTGTTACTTATCTATCAGCTGCATTCTACCAGGTGTAAATAGAAAAGCACCCATGGTGGTGATGCTGATTATGAGTGCATTCCCCGTTGAAATGGTACGGTAACCTGTGTCACCATACTCCAACAGTATTCAAGTGATTATGCAACTTTATTATGTAACTCTACCTTCTGTTTTTTGTTGCTTATTGTCCACAATAAGTGCGTGGTTACATTATCCTGCAGCCGTGTACATAACTTATTTATTACCTATTTTCATCCCACCAATGTTTACCCTCTCATTACCGTTTTTAAACCCCAGCGCTTCGTGGAGGCTGACCGCATGTTTATTTACTTCTAGACATACACTTGCAACTTGATTGCACTGCCCCCTGTTAAAATTTAACGGCAGCATTCTGCGTAGTCCACACATTCATTTAAGATGTTAAAGCCAGTCAATCGTTGATCATGTCACTCATGAATCCTTTTCTGCTTATGTTTCTTTTTTTTTTTTTTTTCAGCTTGCTGACACACTGCCGGAGCGGGACCTCGTAATGCTAGTGAAACGCCTGTTCCATACGGGTGCCCCACCCTCGGCCGGATCCCCAGAAGTCGCCGTCCTGCACAGCCTTCTGCGTTGTCCGCATACGTGCGAGATACTTGTGCAGTGCCTTCGTGAATACTTGCACTCTGAACAGGCCACAGCACTGTTCGTTTATCTAATCAGTGTCCTTGAAAGTTACTCTTTAGCTGACCGAGAGGAAATGCCGCTAGAAAAAGTGATTGACTGGTTGTCGTGCCTGTTGGACGCTCACTTCAACCACTGGGCCCTGGACACCGGGCCTCTCGCCATCGGCGATCTGCTAAGGAGACTGTCGGTGGCGGTGTCGCACGTTCAGGAGCTGTTCGGCGACCTCTGTGAGTTAGAGCAATGGTTGATGCTCATCCTTGGCAGAATGGACACACTCAAATTCGAGGACCCGAGCCTATACACAATAGAAATCTTGGAAATATGAGCCTCGGGAGTGTGGCTTCCTCACAGTGGGGGAGAGCCAGTCGCTGTGCCAACAAACTCGGCCTAGTCCAGTGGTGGATGACCCAGACACTGGACGTGTAGTAACACAAAAACGTGGCCTGTTTCGGAGCTGGCGGTCGGGACACTGACGCCGCGTTTTGGTGACGGTCGCCGCTCAGGATTTTACAAGTGCCTTTCGTCGCTCTCAAAAGACTGCTGTGGAATAAAGGTGCTTCTGAGAACTTCCACTTGTCGTGTTTGCATCTGCTTGTAGCTGCACCTACAGCAATTTTGCAGCGGGTGTCGTATTCCTGCTACCCAGAAGTAGCTTGCAGGTTTGAATCCCTGTCAACGGAAGTTGCCAAGGTTTGGGTAGAAATGCTAAAAAGTTGCACCTATGCTGAGATCGCAGCACGCTACTTGTATGATGCTCAACGCAATGTTGATATCAGCCTATCACAAAAATTAAAAGCCAGCCAGCTAGTGCCAACTACAGTTGGCTGGACTTATTTACAACAGGGTGTGCATGGCTCTGGAGAATCCGCCTTTTTCATTTTCCTGTGCTGCCCTCTGCCACGCGCCACTGGAAACGTTTTGGAAGGGTGCCGGAGCTTTCGTCAGCTAATTTGTGTATCCGCACCCATGTTGAGTGCGCATAGGTTGTGCGTTTCGTGTATTGCGAATAATTAATGGCTTCTCCGGGGCTGTGTATCGTTCCTGGAAGCCATGTAGCACTCACTGACTTCTGGGTGAGCAGGCCTGAGTGTGCTGTTTTATGTTAACAGTGCAGCCAATGAAGGCACGCCGAGTTCCGTCTGCCGACACGGCTGCCTTGGGGTTTGCTGTTGCTGATTTCTGCACCTGCACCTCTATTTTTGTATTTTTTTTATGTGTTTCTTAGATATTTCGCATATTCAAGATGTCTTCGAGCGCAGCCTTCCGCGTCGGATTTACCAAAGTGGCCGTGCACTTTACATCGACATCTACAGCCACAAATCGTTGTTAGTGTTAAATATTGGGGAAAAGATGCATAGCTGATATGAAATAATGTCAAAACATACATATCTACGCATACGAGCCGCGTTGTTCCACCCTGAGACGAGTCAATATGGGCGGTCAATCGACTTAAAGAAACGGCAACTGTGATCCAGATGCATATATTACGGGCAGTTAATATGTTACTGATTCTTGCTTTACTTTAACTTCATCATACTTACAGTTTGCACGTGTCATAAAACTTTATTAGAGAAAACTGTGCTCGCATAAGCACTCATTAATAGGTTGTGTTGTCCTCTCGTGAAGACGCGGATGCAATCACTGGCACCATTGGTATAACTGAGCGAGGCAGTTGTTTATGCTGCTTTACCGAATGCACCGTCTCTTGTTGCCCGTTTGATGCAGAGGTAAACAGTGCATCTCTGGAATTAAGAAATATGTCCGCATAACCACACGTACCCACCCACCTACGTAGCGAATGTTACCAGCAGCCTACAGGAATGGTGAAGTACTACGGATGTTGGCACAGCGCTGTGTCGCTGTTTGCCGCTTATTGTGTGTGCCATGCCAAGTGAAGAGTAGTTGATTTAAAATCATTAAGGCCAGAACTTAACTATAGAAGTTGTTTCCTTCGTCCTAACCCTCCAAACTGCAGATGCCTTTCATGATACAGTGGCACACGCGTGCCGCAATTGGCTGTATCTTGAAAGCCATCTGCGTCGGGGACACAGTCCGCCGTGCGCTGTGTTTTTAGTTCACGTTCATGTGAGGCGCAGCACGAAGGTCAATTCGCTCGCTACCGCGCTTCCTCACGCCAGCGGACATCGAGTTTCCGCGGTCATCGAGTGAGATGTGTTCATGTTTGCTTGTGCGCACCTGACACCATGCTTGTTCATTGAGTTAGTATGTCTCTGTTTACAAGTTTGTATGGCCGATAAAACTACAATCCTTACTTCGTATAGCTGTCCCACTATAATTAATTTGCTATTGCAATCGATGCTTCACCTTTCGGGCGAAAGTGCGACTTTTTATGCTAATTTACTGTTGGCCGACTGTAGCATGGTTGCTGCGTGCTGGTTTCCATAAACATTGACTACAAACGTTCAGCAGAGAATGCCTTGGAGAATGCACCAAATTGCACCCCCCCCCCCCCCTACTCCTCTGCACAGACACTTTTCAAGGCACTTTCTTCGTGTGTGCACAGTCGTGACATATTCAGCCATATTTCAGAGCAGAGTAGCAAAAAAGAGAGTCGTAGCTTGAACGTCGGGCTGTTGGTCGGGCCTGCAATCAACACCACCATCAATAAACAACCACAAAGGCACTTTATAGAGCCAGCGTTGCTGAAAGCCCATAATTTAAAAGGTGAAACTCATTTCATACTGTGGTATTAAACGTACGGTCCAAAATTCGCGCCCGTCGCTCCGTTGGGCTGGTTGGCTAGTTCAACAGCGCGCATCAACATCTACGATAGATTAGTCCACTCCCCTACTCTAAGGAAATGTGCTTATTTCAGCTAACCTGCGTTGTTCAACCGTTCTCCCCTTTAAGTAGTTTAAAAGACAGTACCGTTCGGTAAATTTGCTCAACTAAAATTCCCAGCGTGCGCTCGTTTAAAACGTTTCAGTTATTGTAGAGGGCGTCGCCTACCATACCTACTCACAAAAGCCCCCCCGGTGGGCGTGGCGTGACGTAACGTGGCTCGTAGGTGGCTTTTCCCGCAAGCGTGCAATAGTCGTGAGGCGAAGCCGACGCACGATTCTCAAGTCTCGCTTCTTGTTTGCTGCGTGGTCGGCGTGGCTCCCGAAGTTTGAGACCGGAACGACGTTTCAACCGAAGATTCCTATCTAGTCAACACCCTCAAGCATCGTTGCGACGAAACACTGCGTGGCTGCAATGTCTCGTAACGTCGTTTTCCTGGCGCTGTTCTTGGCCTCTGTGAGCTGCCTCGTCGGGGCCCACAGCAAGTACAGCGAAGCCCTGAACAAAGTTGGGCCGCCACCCACCGCGGACGCCGAGAAAAAGCCGTTTCGCATGCACAAACTCAACCTAATTTGGGAGAAGGCGCAGAAGGTAAGCAGCAGTTCTCCGTTGAAACGAAATTTATCTGAGTGGGTGCAACGCACAAAAGTTTGCATATTTTTGTATCCTCAACTTCTCTCCGATCATGCGTTTTTTAATTCAGCCGAGTACCCTGCCGATTCACCCGAAAATTCTGGGGCACTTAACCAGAAACGAGGATTTTTCAACTTTTTTAACATCTCGAGTTTTTAGTTAAGTCGTGCGTTCTAGTAGTTCGCCGTTCTTCCTCTGTAGTATCTGTCGGGTTTGAAGCGAAGCGTCTTGTAAGGCTTGTTAAAAGCGTTGTTCGATGCCTTCGCGCGCTCAGGTCTCGTTTATGTTGAACAGTTTCAGCGACTCTGCTGTCATTAAAATGTGCACGTCGTCGATTTAGATAAGACGGCGACGTTACGGAAGGAAATTCGGTTCAGTAACCCGCGAGGCGGGGATATCATATCTGGTGCCACGTCTTAAACCTCATTACGTTTTGATTTGTGCGAAAAAGCCTGGGGAATGCCGCTTAATGCATGTACTATGACTTTAAGTTTTTTTTTTTTTCATCTGATTGTTACTCTTAAACGGAAGACATTGAATGTGGCTATGCGTGAACACATCTTTTCAACCACTCCTGAACAGAGGCTAAGCGATGCCAAACTGAAGGGGCTCTTTGCCGACCTCAAAGTTCAAGACAAAGAAGAGCTGGCTTGGAAGAAAATGATGGGCCAGGACAAAGATGGTCTCAAGGAAGCTGAACTTCGAAGCAAGCTCAAAGGTGCTACACCTTCAGTTACACAGCATGACTTATGGATGTGTGCAAGCAACAGACAGGAAGACGTGCACGGAAAAGCATTAGGCCAATAACTCACTACGTCCTACTCCACTTTGCAGCATAGCGTGTAATTGCCATAAATTGTCACTTGTTTAATCATTTCAGCATAGATGGCTGCATTCCTTAATAGCCTTTTCTTTATATATACTGGTACACAGACAACGCAAAGTTCCCTCGCGCTGCCTTACATCTATGCACATTCTTAGCTCCTAAAGAATTCATGTGCTCCTTCCTATATTAATTGCAAGAGCATTTAGCATCCGCTAGAGTCCTAAAACCCTTCTTGCGGCAGTTTTTGCTGGTTCGACAGTCCACCTTTGAGAGCTTGCTGCACTTTCATCAGTGCCTCTTCTCTTTCCTATCATAATAACTCTGTGAATTTGTGTGGGTGCGTACAGCTTGGCACTGCCAGTAAAACTTTCAGTTATGATTTCAATCGTGTCGTTTCCTTCATGCAGCGATCGTGGACAAGTTCGACCTGTCTGACCAGTTCAAGCACCACCAAGACGAACCGCCGGAGCACCCGAATGTAGCTCGTAAGGAAGGCTACATGTTCAGAGACAAGAAGCTCAACAAGCTCTGGATGAAAGTTCAGAAGGCAGGCCTCAGTGGTGAGTTAGCTATGTCATATCTAAATGCTGCAGTGTGCTCCCACAGGCAAGAGCTTTAGGAGCCCTGAGCCCTAAAGAAAAACGGAATGACATCGCAGCCAAGCATATGCTCTCAAATCAGTTGCTGTAGGTACCTCCTTGTACGGCCACGACATTGCTCCTCACTTTAAGTTCAGGCAGAATGGCAAACCTGCAATGATAATTGGCTTTTTTGCGAATTTCAAACTTTTGCAGCTGGCCTTTACTCGTCATTAATGTAAGGCTTCTGGCCCTGTCGGCCCTCTGTGAATGAGAATTAATGTGAAAATCCCCATTCTTTTAATAAACTGAATTAATTTCTTTGGCTCTTTCTCCAGTTCTAAAGCAAATAGCTTTCTTTGGTCCTTTTGCCTGCTTTCGTATTCGAATGGGCGGGTTTGTGACCAAACACCAACTCTCTTCTCTCGACGCATATCCTGCCGAGTAAGAGCTTTGTGGTGTCTGAAGGTTTAGATGCTGTGATTGGGTGGATGCGCTGTGTTGTGTTTCTACGCTTCTTGTTGTTGCTCTCGAAATGTACTGTACTTCAATGGGTAATAATTAATACACATTTCAGTGCCACAGTACTTGGAAATATATTTGTGATGACTTTCACTGTTCCTATGACAATCGGCGGCAGCAGCTTTTGCGTTAACCTAGTTTGGTTCAGAAATCAAATAGTCCTACATTTCTTTTTTTTTTTTTTGTTATTCAAACAATTCAAAGCACCTCACTATAGTATTATGTTGACTCTGAAGCAACTCTATTTAGAGTGATTGAACAGTGTAGCAGTGCTCATGCCAACTAAACTTGAAAGTTGCAATTTACTTAGTGAAGACAAGCCTTTCTAAGGTAGGCATTCGGGCACTGTGTTGCAGTCATAGAAACTTGATGCATGCGTGGAATTGAGGCCCTGAAATGGCATGTCAAATTAAATGAGCATTCACTAGGTGGATTTCTGTTAACAACTTGATCATGTAAGTTTGGGAAAAGTAAATGAGGTTTTTCTGCAGCATCAGAGCCTCAACATCTGACATAGAATGATAGATACTTATAGGTCAGTTAGGTTCATCACTAACGAAAGAAATACTGCCATTTACCTGTATTTATTGCATTGCCTTGTTGCTTTTCAATTCGAGTTCCATATTATCACCTTTTCTGTTTCATCTCTTGAACAATGCCGTCTCTGTACACCAGCATGGTTCACCGATGGCTGAATTGTAGTTATAGCTCTTCTAACGCATCTAACGTGATAGTCCATATAACATATGCCACTGAAGTATCGTGTCAAAGTGTACTGCATGTTAAATCTTACGCAGATCAGGAGTTGCGTACACTCAAAGAAGAATTCCAACACCATCAGGACAAGATCGACGAGTTCTATGCCACACAGGACAAGGATGGAAAGGATTTGGGCAGTGAGTACTAAAATGTGCTTTATTTTGTGGCAGTCCCACTGCATGTGATGAATATTTACATGCATCTTGCTTTGCAGTCAGGAAATAAAGGACTGGTCATTATGCATTCCATATTGAAAGTGAGGAAATGCATGAATTGTTGCTTGATTTTGATGTAGCATTTGCGCTGTGTTACAGTAGTAACATATGGAGTGGTTATTCTACTCAGCCCCTTTCCTATTGTAGAATCTCTCCATTTCCCACTTCCCTGCCTTTCGATCTCAAGGGGCAAGTGTATTTGTCCTGGTTCAAATGCTGAAAATGGGCATCTTACCACAGTTGTCCTTCGGCAGGCCAAGGAATGCTAGTACTACCATGGCATGCCTTACAGCAACGGCGACATAGTGAAACTTGTCGTGAAATCTATCTATTTACAAAAACATCGGGGGTAACAGTTAACCCTAACTTGCCTTTCTGCCTGCACCAGACGACGTGGAGCTGAACATGCTGGGCGAGGAGGAGCGGCAGAATGGTCTTCTCTCGGGAGATTTGGAGAAGCAGAGCCACGAAGCCCTGCTTGAGTCGTACCGCAAGCTCAGCAGCCGCGCCGAGGATGCCTGGAAGCGCAAGGGTGGCTTCGCTGAGGACAAAGTCCAGCGACTGTGGAAGCTCGCGCAGCAGGGAGACTTCTCGCCCTCAGAACTGGAATCCCTCAAGGTAGGCGTTAATGCAAAGGCAAAAAAGAGCGAGCATGCGTCTGTTTATTCTTCTAATATGCGGTGCATGCTCCACTGTATCACTGCAGCCATAGTAAACTGCTGCAAAAGCATAGTCAACAAGTCAGCTGCTTTGCGTCGAGGCCATTGTAGCTCTCATGTTCTCAGCAGTTGCTCGGGTAATCAGTGTTCGAGAGCGAACTAATGGAGTGCTACAAACCTCCCAATTGAATTCATGATGAGCAGATGCTTCTAAACAACAGTGAAAAAAAGATTGCTTACGCTCGCACCTCCTAAAGAGGCTGAAAATCCTGTTTTAATGTGTAGACTTCAACAGGAATTTCAAGGGTTATTAGTACTATAGTTTTGTAATGAAATTACTCGATGGAACTTGGGCATTACAATAGTTAAACTACCACGGCAATGATAAACTCTACATGGACTTATGCAAGCTTCGTGCTTCGTAGCTTCAGAAGTTCTTGGAAAGTTATTCTTATTACACTTTATCACCCTAAATTTCTAAGAAATATTTTTCGAAACGTGGAAGGTAATAAGACGCTGCGCACTTGCATAATCATTGCAAATTGTTGTATTTATAGTGGTATATTTTATTTAATATGATGAATTTTACAGAGTAAAAAGGCCATTTGGTGCCAAAAGAACGAAGCTTAGGTAAATTCACATGCGACCCACCATTATGCCATATACCGCGCCATGTTTGCAGCCTCCCGTAGACACTAGCCCTGTATTTGCCTTTAGTGATTCTTGTAGGAAGCACTGCCATTACTATTACGCAACCATGCGCGTAACTCTTTCCAACTCATTTTGTTATAGCGAAGTTTGACTGTGTAGTGCTTATTGTATCCATCAGCTTTATTGACACCGTTAACTTTCTTGCACCTTTGTTAAAGGATATTGCAGCCCCCCCCCCCCCCCTCTCTTACTCATGTTGCCCCACTGCATGTTGCAGGAGGAGCTCCAACACTACGAGCACAGAATACGAAAGCTGGGCCATTTCCAGACTGAACTGGAACAGCACGGTGCCGACCCCAAGGCAGCTCCGGACGAGGACCATGTCAAGACGCTCAAGCAGCGCATCAAGCAGTACAGTCACAAGGTACCTTTTCTTTTTTTCTGTGGAACCTTCTCCTACAATGCCAGCATTGAAGAGAATCGTATAGTTACATCTCAGAATGAAGTGACTATCGATGTGAATCGCCTATGTGCAGTAGAGCCTCGTTTATACGTTTTGGAAAAATGTGCTTACTGGGAAAGCGTACGATCCGAAGTCACTAAAGATTAGGCAGACTCAGCTGCTGTTGACATCTTCGTAATGCAAAGCGTTACGAAGATGTCTTAGGGGCCCCCGTGTCTTAGAGCTTAGGGGCCCCCGAGACGCGCATTATCGTTTTTGCAGCTTCGGCAAGCTTACACTCGGGCTTCTCAAATTTGGCCTGGTCAGCAGCTTCTTTGGGAGGAGCATTTTAGCAAAAAGTATACTTCTATTTTTATTTTCGTAATGACGAGCAAGGATTCTGGTTGTGCTTGCCCTTTACATTGTACATTGTTTAATTACATTGTACATTGTGTAATTAGTACATTGTTGTCATGCATTTTTTGCCCAAACATATGAACAAGGCTTTACTGTACACAGGTGATTCACGTCATCTTGGGAGTGCACTTCATTCTGGGATGTAACTGTATGATTCTCTTCACTGCTGGCATTGTCTGAAATCAGACATGATTTCTGTAGAGCTTTTTCTGCAGTGTATCTACAAATTGTTGTCTCTCTGCTCAAATCTTTCCGGAAAGAGATTTGTGCACATAATGATTCGTACCTGCTGCACAGAATTGATGTGCTGCTGCTGGCTTTGTCTCCTAGGTCAATAAGGTGCACCAGGACCTGGAAGGACGCATCCTTCAGCGACACCTGGAACTTTGAAGTAAGAGCTCCTGCTTTTAAGTCTTCAAAAAAAAAGTTAGCATATTTGTACAAAATTGTGCTTTTCAGAGCATTACCCCATGTACAGATGCAGTGGAAAAAGATTAGCACAAGTGGCCGATCACCCGATCAGATAAATTGGAGCACACAACGCTGTTCCTGGCATGCCGAAAACAAGAGTGCCAGGCAACCCTTCTTTGAAACATGAATCATGTGGCACTATAAATACCAGTGTGGACGGGAACAATAGTGCCGTGTACCGCAATTTCCCTGCTCAGGTGATCGGCCACTTGTGCTAATCTTCTTCCGTTGAAGCTGTACAGGACATCCCCATACAAAAGGGAACACCTAATCTCTATACTGTGGCGATGTATTCACGGTAAAGTTGGAAAAGCTACCAAGGAGAGGCAATAATCAAGCTCTTTATCGGGTGAACTTGTGCCCAGAACGAAAAGCAGCATTCAAACGACTAAAGTAGCAGCGAGCACAACCAGAATCTGACCTCACAGGTGAAGTCGAGTCCGCAATTAATACGCATGCCATTGTACATTCCAGTGTACTCGCTGGTGCTTTGCATACACTGAAGATTGTAGAACACTATTTGCTTTATGCCTGCAATATGATTAGACATGCCTCTCGCTCGCTTTTTAAATGGCGACAATGCTCAAGGAATTTCAGGTAGGTAGATAAAACAGATGCCTTGCACTGAAAGATAACATTAATAACAGTTATTATATACGGCAAGAACGCTCGCAGAAGAAACTAAAGTAATGTGTGCATGATGCAAAGCACGGAAATAGGGAGGAAGAAAAACGAGTGCTTCCTCCCTCTTATATCCAATGCTACAACACCTTGCTTCATGGAAGACCAACAGGCCCAGACCCTCATTCTTACGAGTGTATGCGTGGCAATGGGAACACTAACTGCAGAAGTCTGATCTAAATCTTCACTAGTGTCGTGCTTGCTATGTAGTCCTCTGCCAAAAAATCTGTCCTTTTGTGCTTGATTTTAGTGTAACAACAATAACAGCTGACAGCATTGTATACAGATAAGGTGTTCCCTTTATATCTTTGTCCACACTGTACTCAGTTTTGATGAGGGATGGGATTCAAAAACAGCTTAGAAGCATGTTCTTCCATGGTCATGTAAGCATGCAATTAATCTAGCTGGTCATCGTTTGGGTTAATGCTGGATTTTTCAGCACAATTCTCCAGGGTTGAGAGGGTTTTTAAAGGTTCAGTAACGTTACAGTAGTCGAAATGACAGCGGTGTTTCTGACTGATGTACAGTTAGTTCCACTGTTAAGGGGAACGCAAGATTAGTGCTGCCAAACCCACTTATAACGATACTGGTTTTAAACAATATATTGGATATAACAATGATCAGCCGATACGCTGTCAACTTCTGTTTGTGTTCTGTGGCAAAATAAACCGCTTACTACATTGCTCCTTTGCCGTGTTATCGCTTGTAAGTTAACAATTAAACCCGTCTTCGGGGTGTGTGCTCGAAAAAGAAAAAGAAAGCAAAATCATTAAAAAAAAACTGAGTACCCTCTTTTACCTGGATTTTGAGTTCCTTCTTTTTAGCGAAGACACCCAGTATCTAGATTTAATTGTTATAGCCAATAATGCGACACGGGAACATTGTAGTAAACGGTTTATTTTACCATAAAACACAAAGTTCAGGATGTGGCAGCTGCTCATTGTTACATTCGAGTGTTGTTAAAACAAGTGGTTCCGACTGTCTTTCTTTCTGTCTAAATGAAATGTTTGAATGTTTGTCCCCTCTGCTTTTTTTCGTGCGACTCAATTATAACGTTGGGATTTTCTTGTCACTTGAATATTTTTTATAAGTGGGTTCGAATGTATTGCCAGACTGATTAAAACTCAATTTTGACAGAAAGGCCTTGGCAATGATTTTTTACCATTACAGTCAAACCTTGACGTAACAAACACTGCTATAAGCAATTGTCAGATATAATGAAGTAAAGCTGAAATGTTGATCGGCAATATCGGCATGTAATGAATATGTATATGCTGAGCTCCTGAGCTTGAAGTCACGCGATAGAACCTGGCCGTGGCAGCCCCATTTTGATGGGGGCAAAATGCAAGAAGACGTGTACTTAGGTTTAGGTGCATGTTAAAAAACCCTAGGCGGCCGTAATTATAATTGAGTGCCAAACTATGACGTGCCTGATAATCAGATTGAGGTTATGGCACTTGATTAAGACCTTAATATTTTAATTTACTTTTTAACGCCGGACATAAACATGTTGTCGTGTTGGGTGCGACTTCGTTATAACAAGGTTCAACTCTATAGGTCTACCTTACACCTGACATCAAGCATGTTTTCCCCATTAAGTTGATTGTGCGGATAAGTTATTTTCGTTTTAAAATGAATCTGATGTTTCCTAAAAGAGTAAACACTGCTGTACTTTCTTAGTACAAAATATGCAATCATGGTTGCAGAGGTGCATTATTCTGCTCGTTTTTAGCCCAGTCATCATGCACAGACCAATTTGCATGGTTGTCCTATCAACTGTTTGAACTGTGGAAGCAGGGGTCAAAACTATTGCTACCGTTAGTTGAGCTATCCTGCTTAACGTATTTAAACTTCTGCTGCGAAGATTCGTGACCAAGCATTTCCTTTGTTGTCTGTTTCAGATCTCTCTAAGGCTATGCCTGGACCAAATGGATTCATTCAGAGGAGGCGTTTCGTCAATGTGACTTCCAAAAAGCCAAACCCGGTGCCTTCGAGACAAGCTGCTTGCGCACACTTGTCCACATATCCCAGTATTCGCGAATGCTACTCAGCTCGAAGTGTTCCCTCAACTTCAGTAGGGGTAGAGCAGCGCCACCTTTTGGCTGGGATGAATGCTGCTCTAGATGAATGCTCACAGACAATTCTTATATTGAGGAGTTTCTTGAAAAATGTATTGAGTGCCTTTGAGTAGGTACTGGGAGAGCTTGGTTACTAAGAACTAAATAATCAGAACTAGAATGAAGTTTTCGTTTCTTCTTGTTCAAGTGAACTACTATGTGTCATAAATATGAGTGCCAGGTCTATGACCCTTCCTGCTAAACCAATATCTGCTCAAATTTTGAGCAGAAGTAGCTTTTTGCGCAAAGTTTAGTTTAATACTACTCTTTCGAGCATCAATTACCAGTTTCATACACAATAAATGGGCGATGCCACTAAAATATTTTCTATTCCACTGCAACGGAATGGTGGAGGCATCTGTTACGGCTATGGGAAAAAACTGCTAACTGTAGCCATGACAGATGGCGCCACCATTCCATTGCACTGGAATCATCATGTTTTGTGTGGCATCACCGTAGACATCCACTATAGATTTATTATGGACAAAACTGGGGGTAATGCCCAAAAGTGGTGGCATTAAATTTAGAAGAGCAGAGAATTGGGCCAGTTGCTTATGATTCATGGTTGTGGGCAGCACAAGAGACTAAGATGAAGAAAGCAAGACGACAAACATGGCAATGGCTATGGTATTTAACTAAACTTCATCTGCGAAATTCGAGCGGAGGCCAGCCAGCGGGTTAGGAGGAACAGCCATGTACACCTGGCGCTCTTATTTATGCAAGAGTCTGTAGAACTACAACTTCACTCTAGTTGTAATTACTAGTCCTTAGTTTCTGTTAATGTGCTAACTGGAGTAACTGATACAGTCACTGCTTTAATTTTGAACGCGTTCTAGTTCATCAGAATGAGTTCGAAAAATGCTTAAGTACACTAAATGATTTAGTCAGGGTACAGTACTACCTGCCACTTTCAAAGCATAGTGTCGAGTATAGGAAGTTTGAAGATACAGGTGATAAAATGTGTTTCAATCATGCACTGTTTGTGAATTGGTGGGAGATACGAAAGGAGCTGGTACCTATCAATGCATGGACTCTTGCAAAGCTTGTCTTCTACATTGTAGGTCCAAAGCTGTGCAGGTCAACAACTGCAAGGACACATATACTTAGTCAAGTTTGTCTGGTGCGTAGCTCGGTGTTTAAAGCTTGCGTCTTGTCATGCATTTTTTTTTTTTTACATGAGAAAACTTTGTGCAAGTCTTCTATGTGTCATCGAATTAAGCATTTGTGTGGGCAGTTTTTGCCCACATTGTTGCTGGCATTTGTTTTGGTGAATATTTGTTGTTGAAATAAATTATACACAGTCTGTTTTCTACATTCTTCAGACTTCGACTCCTGTGCCACTTTATTTTCTTTTTTATAGCACGCATTTTACCTGGTAAGATTCTTGTGTGAAATCATAGCTTTCCCTGCAGCATAGCTTGGTGCTGAGAGGGTTACTGCATTTTAAGCATGAATGGCTAGTTAGTACAGTCGGTGTCAAAAAAATTAAAGACCACGAGTTCTGCTGAAATGAATTTCCAAGCAGTTTGCAACCATAGCCAATGAAACTGTACAACACTGTTGTTCGCATATACTTAGGCATACCAGAAATTCTAATCCACTGCCTCATGCTTGGGTGGTGAAAATATATTGAGCTATTTTTCAGATCACGTAGTCTGTAAACTTTTGATGCCGACTACAATTTTTCGCCAAGTGTGTGGTCAGAGGTTAAAACAAGATTCTGATGGTCTTATTTCAGCTACACTTCACACTTCAAGGCTTAGCACTTGTGTGTATAATTTTAAGTATTTGTGGTTCTTGCACCTACGAGAAGTGCAAATTGCCGATAAAATGGTTGTACTGGATGTAAGAAATTTTAAGAATTTTGAAAAGTGGCAACTTTCATGCAGATGTTGAGAAGCTCTCATACCCAGTCACTGTGCTTAGTTTGAAAATTCGGTAGTGCTAACTTTTGAAAGTGTCGGGCATTAAAAGTAGTCGTGCATCTGAACTTTGAAGTCTCCCATAATCCTTTGCTTGCCGCACAATGTCATTCGAGATTTAGCTAGGCAGGGCTTTGCTCATTGTGGGAAAAACTGATGCTAGTAATGGTCTGATCTGTACTTAAATGAAAAACCAGAGGTTCGAAAAAAAAAAAAATGTGTCAAGTGCCCCGATTCGGAAAACATTCATTCTGCCTTTGCACACTGTCTATGTCCTGTAAATCTACAAGCAGCAAAATGCACATGAAACTCGTGCACAGCCCCTTCTAGCCACTAGCTTTCTGGCAATTGGTATCCCCATACTCGACTTTGCCAAGGAAAAGTGGTATGTATATGTCTTTGACTACGTCTTAAGCATGCAGTACGGTATGAGGCTATTTGCCAAGTGTCCTACAGCTCAAACTTTGCCGGAGAATCGAGAAACTGAAACCACTTTATATCAGTTCCACACCAAGCTAAATAATGCTTATCGCAAGCTGTAAATGATCTCCAGTGATGCATCTGGAGCCTACATGGATTCTTCGTTTTGCTTACCTCGTACTTTATCCCGTCTTGCGACCGTGATGGCCAAGGCAGCTGGCCCTCGGAAGAAGGATGTCAAGTTGTCCCTCCAGCTCCACGGTGGTTGTGTTGCTCCATGGTCCATTGCCCTAGCACCTAGCTTGCATCGCGCATGCAGTCGCGCGCAAAGCTTGCAGCAGCATTGTTTTGGTCTTGCAGCGAGAGATGGCATTTGGGGCTGCACACTTCACAACCTTCAGTGATTGCTGTTATTTTTTAATTAATGGCCTTCATGCTGTTTTAGTACTTTTAATTGCACCGTTTCAATAGGAGATTAATTTTGGTAACCATTGCTGCTGCTGCCCTCGTGTTACACAAAGTGTTTTACACAAGCTATAGAGGCACACACGCGAGAGATATTGTACTGCATTATGTTTTCACATAGGACACGCATCACTGGAGATGGTGCAGTGTGCATGTTCTGTCGAATGCCCATAACAGCATTTCATCAACAGAACGAAGTTGCAGGAAGCTCGTTTGCTGCTGTATCGCACACCAGCTGTGTAAAAGGCTGCTGGGGACGGCATTTTTTTTTTATCATGCTCAACAGTTGACATGTGTGTCGCTTGCATATAACTTATTTGTGGCTTAACCAAAATGTAGCTCTGAAGATCTACATTCCTCCGAGCTAAAAGCCAACAGGCCTTTCTTTCTTTTGTCTGACGGATTGGAATACCACAGAAGTAACAAAAGCATGGCATCTTAAATACGTTGCACCGAAATTGGATTAAATCGTGCAGTCATGTAGAGAAATGGCAGGTCAGTCAAGCAAGTAACTTTTAGAGCATTGCGATGTCACTAGTAAGTTGCCTGGCGCCAGCAGCCTTGACACGGCACGATTGGCGGACATGGGAAGTGTCGATCGCCGTTGCCTCCGATACCTGACTTCCCGTTGCTTCCTGGCACTGCTCTGGGCTCGTCGTCTTCTGCACAAATTGCAAAAGAGGCAGAGTGTTGCTGGATGCAAGAAGAGTGGGCCTAGCCTTGCAAGCAACAGATCAGCCAGAGCACTACACTTCAACAAGGAATTGGGCGAGTTGGTAATTCATGGCAAAACGAGCCCAGTGTGCAAGATGGAGACACAGACACACACGGCACTGACTTTCAACAATGTTTATGGGTAATGCAATGACTGTGTGTGTGTGTGTGTTTATGTATGTATATAAGGAGAGAGAGAGAGAAGTGTGCATAGAAAATAAACAAGTGAATGTGTCATATTGAACAAGATGGTGGAAATATCACTTTAAAGGCAATGAGTTAACAACGCATGTAAAAGCTTCAAAAACATGATTTAGGTTTGTATTCTCACTTGCTGTCACTGCAGTGGTGGATGGTGAACTAATGCACAGACTATGAAGCTTCCTAATATAATCTGCTTCTATAATTTAACACGTCAGCTGCAGGGTGTGCGTTGCCATGGTCTCAGAACCTTGCCGGGGTCTCGGAATGCATAGCGTCTTTGCATCACCAATAAACATTGTCAGAAATCTGCGTTGTGTGTGTATCTTTCTGCTGCGTCTCCTTTTTCCGCACTAGCGGTACTCATTTTGCTACATTTCAAGTGTGCCAGGTGCGGAGTGTTCAGCGGATATAAAATGTGTGCACAGATTGCAACACGCTCTGACCTATGAAACACAAAAAGAGCTCGGTAATGTCTAAAGTATGTTATTAAAGGACAAGCGAAACTGCTAAAGATAGTCTCAGTTTAAACATTATTTGGATGTACGTACATTTGTTGAAAGCTTGGGCCGGTATTTTGTAGCGATGCCTTTCCAGTGCTAATGCCTTTTCGCGCTTATCGCGCTTTGTCAGTGGTCAGAGCGATGGTCCGCTCGCGTTATCAACGGGATCAGCCGGCTGTGAGCGGTGGATGATAAGACTAGTATAGAATAAGTCATAAGGCATCGCTACAAAATACCGGCCCTGCTGTAGCTTTGCTGACCTCACGTTAGTAGATATCTAGGAATGCTCTTGAAATAAGTTATTAAGAACTTTATTATAGAAATTTGTTTATTTGCAATTTACCTCGACACCAATAACCGCAAATAATTTCTATCAGAATTAATGACAAGAGCCATTTCTACGATCCTCAAAAACAGTTGCAGTTTTGCCCGAAAAGAGAAGCATTGATTGCGATAGCAATTTAGTAGACAGGTATACGAAGTAAGGATAGTAGTTTTATCGGCCGCATGAACTTGTAAACATTCGCTTATTAAGTTAACAAGCATGGTGTCACGCGCGCACGCAAACGTGAACTCATCTCACCCGATGACCGCGGAAACTCGCTGTCAAAACGCTGGAGTGAGGAAGCGCTGCGGTAGCAGCGAGCGAATTGACCTTCGTTTTGCCTCTCTGTGGAACGCGAACTTAGCGGCGAAAACACAGCGCACACGAAGCTATGAGCACTCGGCGCACTCTGTCCCCATCGCAGATCGCTTTCAAGATAGAGCCCGCGAGGCCATGCCATACGCAGCAGTAGAATGCCCCTTCCCCCCCCCCCCCCCCTATCCCCCCTCGGTGCCTTGCGTACGACTGGAGACGGTGCGCTTCCTCCCCGCTTTCCTCCCTTGCAAGCGCGAGATTGAGGCGCCATCGTCGGCTCACCCTCGCAAGCTTTCACTGGCACATACGGTGCGCGGCGACGATGTTATCGCACTTGGACTTTATACGGAACATCACGGCGACGCCGACGACGGAGGAAATGTGCTTGGAGCGTCCATATATAGTTGCTATCGCAATAATAATTCTTAGGTAGCGCAGCGATTGATGCGGCTCACCGTCGAACATGGCGTACGTGTAGACGGCGAACAGCAGGAATAGCACCACCATTCCACCGAGCGCGTACAAGCACAGGCGGATTCTGGAGATGCCCTCCAGGGAACCGGGGCTGATGCCGCCTCCCCAGGCGCCGCCCATCATGCCCCCGCCCCCTTGCTCGCCCCCGGTGGATTCGCGCCGAGCAGTCGGTGGCCGAGGAGGCACCGGGAGTGCTGCTACAATTAGCACAGCGAGGCCACGGTTGTCAAAGATGTATGTTGTCCTATGTTGGGTATATCTAACAGAGTCTGCATATGCAACTGGCAACCATGTAAGGGGAACAACATACAGTTAGTATAACCAACTAACTCTATGGGGAACAATGGTGGAATATAAAGCACCAGGGTCTGTTCTGGGATGCTTTTCGGGACATTGCCAAATTCCGCCATATTGTCAAATTGTGTAAGAATTGACAATATTAGACAATCGCAGAGGCCGTAGAAGGCACTCTGAGAAAATCAAAGCTGACAAGATGGCAAATTTGACAATATGGCGGAATTCGTCAATGTCCAGAATAGGCATTCCAGATCTTGTCGATATATTCCAGTAAATCCGTACCTATCAAGACAGGTGCCCGCCGCGGTGACCCACAAGTTAACATCAACTCAGTAGGCTGAAACACGGCACCATTTTCGGCAAATATGTAGTCATGTCTCTACAACCAGTTGGCAACTATTTAGGGTGAATATAGTTCCATAGTCGCTTACATGCAGTTGGAAACCATGTAAGGGGAACAATTCCGTAGTAAAGTACCAGCTGTCTGTCCTAATCTCGATCCAATCCAGTCATTCCGTACCTTTCGAAGCACTATATACAGAAGGCAGTTTGTGGTACAACAAGCTGCACATGTAGCATCAGCATGAATTAGAACGCGAACAGGAAATAACTGATCAGAGCGCTTGTTACGTTTAATTACACACGAGTGCGGCATGTACCCGCTCAATTGCTTCTTCCTAAGCCAGGAGTAATTCCAAGTGTACATTTTGGGGTTTCAGTGAAGCCCCTGTTACAAATACGGGCGAACACTAAAACAAAACAAAGCACTGCTATAGTTTCGGAATTGTCCACCCTTGCGTTTAAGCTTTTAGCACATGAACCCATGGGCGGATATCTGAAGGAACACCAAGAAACACTGACTCAGTGTAGCCGAATAGCGTATTCTTTCAAAAGTGTACCTTCGTCAATTCCTCAGTGACAGGTTGGTAACTTTTTTTTTCTGGGGTTTTATGTGCCAGAACCACGATCTGATTATTAGACACGGCATTGTGGGGTACTCCTGATTAAATTTTATCGCCTGGGATTCTTTAACGTGCACCCAGTTCTACGGTAGACAAGCGCACGTTTTTGCATTTCGGCCCCACCTAAATACATCCGCCACGGCCGGGATTTGATCCCGCGCCCTCGAGCTTAGCAGCCAAACGCCAAATCCACTGCGCCCCCTCGGCGGGTTTTAATAAGATATGCTGATATGTTGTTCTTCCACCCATTTATATAATACCCCGGTCGTTGTGGGTATATATTTCACCTCAAAACACTGCCAATTCCAAAAGATTGAGAGCAGGTTACACAGCCCATACAGTGGACAATCACGATTAAGCATTTCAGTTTAGCAAGTACAATGTAATAATTTCCAGTGAACTATTATCGTTACAGTTAAGAGTAACATAACGGAAATAAAAGAAATATAAATAATAATAACTAAAATATGACTATACATTCTAGGATAACTGTCAAGCAGTCAAAATTAAGCCGGACTCCACCACTACGGCGTACCTCATAACCAGATTGTGTTTTCGGAACGTAAAACTCAAGATTATTTTTTAACTGCAGAAAACGTTCCATATGAAGTACATGTTCCAGAGAAGATGTTCCAGATTTCAAGCGCGATCGATTCATTCGAAATGATTCTGTCTACAAGAAAGGAAACGCCCGCAAGGTGAACGACTGTTTGGGGTCAAGACAGGTCAGAGAGCATGTAACATTATAAAGTACACACCGCAGGCAACACTCACCTCTAGGGACCAGCGGCGGCATTGGTTCGGCTTCCAGCGGCCGCAGGGCTACGGGCGCAGGGTAATTCCTCGGGACGGCAGCCGGGGCTGGAACCTGCGGGCGCATCTTCTCTCTCGGTGCTCGATCACTGCTGCTTTGCCGAAGAGGAGTCGATTCGATTCCGCGTCCTCGGTGGAATCGCGCTGCGGCGGCGGGCGAGCAAGCACGTCGCGTGACCTTGTTCTTGTTCACGCGCGATGGCGCTTACCCACTACGGGTATTGCTGGCCGATAAACAGGCAGTCTTGAGAGTCACATACTCAATGACCCAAGTTGGTCTGAACGTTTGGCTTCGAACCCTGTCCTCAGCACAGCAGCTCGATGCGCTACCCATGCATTCGACTACGGACTACCTAATGACCCAGGTAGGCGGGGAAACGGTTACGTACAAAGATAGATAGATAGATAGATAGATAGATAGATAGATAGATAGATAGATAGATAGATAGATAGATAGATAGATAGATAGATAGATAGATAGATAGATAGATAGATAGATAGATAGATAGATAGATAGATAGATAGATAGATAGATAGATAGATAGATAGATAGCCCCCGAAAAGTGCGTGAAGTACTCTAAGAATGCTAAGGCATTAAAATACAATGAATAAATCTTGACTTCGCAAGCCAATTTACGCTAGCCCCATGCTCATGAAAATTTAGCTTCGTTTGCACTTTCATTCAACAACAAGAGATGTTCAAGGAAGTGTAATTGGCAATAGTTACCCAGTATGTGCCTCACCGATCATCATCATCACCACCCAGTATGTGCCCATACCCGGCGACCCAAGTGCGTCCGACTGTTAGTTTAAAGCCCGGTTTCTTCGCCCATTAGACCGTGGCCTACTCAGATGACCCGAGTTGGCGGAAAGAACAGAAAGAAAAAAGTGATGGCCGCCTTGTTGGGCTAGTAACTTGTTCAATTTCAAATCTGTGCCACACTATATTGCCTATTCAAAACCCCTAAACGGCTGTGCTGAGAATTCGCATTAGCGAGTATCGTAATCGTCGGCGAATTTTTTTTCGTCAAGATACTACCCCAATCAACGAGTGGGAAAGTTTAGCAAGACATGAATTAATCTTTACCAATCCCGTAATGCGAACATTGCGAACATTGGATACGGAGGGAACTGTATGTTGTGATGAACTGCGTGTTCATGTG
This sequence comes from Dermacentor silvarum, assembly GCF_013339745.2. Lineage (NCBI taxonomy): Eukaryota > Metazoa > Arthropoda > Arachnida > Ixodida > Ixodidae > Dermacentor > Dermacentor silvarum. Next base: position 5,678,968 of record NC_051158.1, read on the forward strand.
CACGTTTATCCCCGCACACTAAAAAAAGAGACGCTCGGGCGGAGCAAATTGTCGGCATACATCTGCAAGGCTACATCCGCGTGTAGTTTGCACCATCTCCCTCCTTTATTTCCGCTTACAAAAGCGCGCTTCTCCACATTATGGCTCTTATTGTGGAGAAGCAAGATTTACAGGCTGCGCGCAGGCATGTACGAAGACACCTCGATGTTGGCATACATAGAATGTCCCTTACTAAAACAAACCAACAAATAAAAAAACAAAGATCAATCGGGGGAATATATATATATATATATATGGCAAGCTGACGAATAAAATCTATTTCTTTTAAAATTGAAAAGGTTTCGCGGTAATACAAAATAGAGGTCAAAGTTCCAATAAACTTCAACAAAGGCAGCTACCTCGTACTTTAGTACAATCCAACCATAAAAGCGAAGGAATCCGACAGGGAGAACAGGTGGAAGTAGGAAAGAAAGCTAAATACGCTTGAATATCTTCTCGCATATGGGCCAATTCAACGCTGGAGACATTCTCAAAATATCGAGTATTGCCTTTAGTCATTATTCACAGATAAACAACTCCCCAGAGTCGAGAAAACGCCCCTTAATATGCATGACGTCATAAGGAGCAGGTGCCTCACCGGTCTGAAAGAAGGGTGCAAGGTTTCTTGGGTCTGTTCCGATTCTCTTGACCTTAACTTGCGACTTCGCCTACCACCTGGACTCTCCCGTCGTGAAACAACTTTACTGTGTCGCATGTGGTTGGGTGTAGCATTTACCGACGCCTGTTCGTTCCTAATAGGGATGGCCAACAGTGCGGCGTGCAATTTGTGCGGGTGCGACGAGACTCTCGAGCACCTTCTGTGTCACTGTCCATCTTTTGACACTCAACGACGTATTCTCCAAGCTAAACTCAACCTGTTAGATGACAGAACGCTCTCGGAAGAAAAGATTCTTGGGCCATGGCCTATGCATTCTTGCATGCAAAAGGCCACAAAAGCCCTTCTGCAGTTCGTGAAGAGTACTGGATTGTACGAACGCTTGTGACAGCGGAGATTGTTCTTTGACTGTCTCTGCGAATGACTGACTGATTCCAATTTTTCCTTATCTCTCCTTATCTATTCTTCCCCTTTCCCCCTCCCCAAGTGTAGGGTAGCCAACCGGGCACGTCCTTGGTTAACCTCCCTACCTTTCCCTCTTCGTTTCTCTCTCTCTCTTCTCTTCCGATTTATCACACTTGTCGATCGTTCCGCTTTTGCAGAAACGTAGTTTACTACCACAGCCTAAGTTAACATTGTTGTTTCGTACCCACTTTGAACACTTGCAGCATACTTTTCTCATTGTCAGAGCCCCAGCAGTCAATGACCTACGCCTCTGTGGGACACCGAATGTGCTGCACCCGCGTGTGTCTAACGGTGATACTTCACCCGCATACACGATGCTGCGGAAGCGAGTATTTATGTGGGCGGCGACACACATACAGTTTTCGCACGTTCGGAGAGCGCTGCCTAAGTGGCTTAACGGTTCTCATCAGTTCTACATGTGCAGCAGAGTGGTTCCGGCGTACGAGTGCGATGTGCCAGTTAAATGTAGCACTGAGGTTCAACCTCTTGCAGATCAAGCGGAGTTCTTTAAATGTCGGTGCGTTGGTGAGGTGCTCTCGCTTTTGAGAAACCTCGAAGCTTAACTTATCTTTTCACGACAATTACCGAGATAGTGCATGAAACCTTCTGATTTTCATTGCGCTGAGACGAAACAGCTTCTGGATCGCATTGTGCTGACTTCGCCGACTTCGAGGGAGTGCGCGTGACGTGATTCATCGGAGTGACCACTAATTCACACTGACTGGGAGTAATGTGTGTAGCCTTCTTTTTTTCTTTACTCAGGCTTCCAACGCAGGAACGTCAACGTTGAAGAGCACCGAAGTGGCTTCGTACAATATGGCTTGACGGTCGGCCCCTTGAAAAACCTTCAAGCTGCATTTATTCGTAAGCTCTTATACAAGTATCCGGCGAGCAGCACTGCTTCTTTTTCAGTGTGAAGCTCGTAGACTTCAGTAAAGATACATCGACGAAGCAACGTAAAGAGAAATTGTAGCGTCGGTCATGTCCTGCCAAGTCTGAGCAGAAATAAGCGGTCGGCCAAAGATGTTCGAGAGAGCTATCGCTGTTCTTCTGGTCCTCCTATCTCGGCGATCGGCGTATACGAGAACAAACGAAACTCTCATCCTCGGCTACCTGACGGGATCACAGCGACTTCCCGGTGACAGGAGCTACCGACGTCCAGGACTGGCAATATCTGGTGCGCTCACACTGGCAGTCGATAAGGTAACGTGACATTGAACAACTCGTCGTCCCCCATGTTGAGTTCATGCGCCTGACTTGTAAGTACGCTCGTATATATACAACCTTGCTTGCTTTTACGAGTATGTAATGTTTTGGCTCTGTCGCACAACGTATTTGTGTGTGTATGAACTGTGCCACGCCTCCTCCTATTATAGACAGTGTGGCAAGGCTACGTGGATGTTCCGGACCAGTTCACACAGACACAAACACAGACACTATAAAAAAATGTCCCCGACGATTGTGATACTCCCTAATGTGAAATTTGAGCGCAGCTCTGTACGTGTTTTATTTCGCGATATACTGAGGCAAAGAATTTGAGAGACATGTTGCAGAGTCGGCAATCGTCGTATATCTAATCTGCGGGTCAAACGCGTCGGCTTTTAAGCAGTGACTGGTTGAAGGTTCCAGTGTAATTGCTGGTGCCGCTTGGCTTCCAGAAAGTACTACAGAATTCGCGTCGCGCATACAATCAAATTACAAAACAATCGCAAACCATGACAATCGAAAGAAGCGCGAACGAGACCAAACCAAGCAAACCAAACAAGCGCGAGCGAGAGCTTACGCGAGCAGACGATAGTACGAAACTAGCGGTCCGGCTGAAACCAGATACGAGAACGCATCGAGCGGTCGGGCGTGTCCGCATGAAACCAGTTTCCCGCGCGCACGTCACTGAAGGGGCCGCTCTCATTGGTCTCCACCGTTCGGGGCTCGCGTCTCATCTTTCGCTGTTGTGCTCGTTCGCTCGGTTACGTCGCCGACGACGTTGGCCGCAGGAACGGGCCATTACGTTCTGCGCTCTAAGAAAAAGTTCTTAAGCTAAGTGCCTCGAGCGGCCAGTCGCGCGGCAATTTTGCGTGTATTCGCGGGCTTCTTTCACGCTCGGAAAAACACTTTTATGTAGCACGTATTGAGCAACAGAAAGCTCTATCGGGAGTTTTTCATGTTGCTCTACAATTTCCTCACTGACACTTTTCATCTAATTATATTACGAAAAGTTGGTTAATTAGTTAGGACTATGTAATTAGGCGGACTGTAAAAATAATCTGAGTATCTCCAAGCGATACTCAGGTAAACGTCCAGGTAAACGTGGCATTTGCATATTTTTAAATCTTGGTGCATGATAGTTGGGACACCCTGTATACTGGCAATGCTAAAAGCTCTGTGAATGATCTATCACCTAGCACCATCTCGTGGTGTGAATGCAGGTGAACCTGCGTGCTCCGTTGATGGGTGGCCTCCGCCTGGACGTGCTCGTCGCCGAGACCTTTGGCCGAGAGCGGCACAGCGTGCTTCAGACGGCGCGCCTGTGGCGCCAGAACGTGTCGGCTTTCATCGGGCCCCAGGAGACCTGCGTCCACGAGGCCTACCTGGCCGCTGCCCTCAACTTGCCCATGGTGTCCTACGTGCGTGCTCTCCGCAGATCCCTCATTCCTTCATTAATCGAGTGCTTTTTTTTTTTTTTACTGTTCGGAAACGGTACTACTGTTTACGGAATACCGGAGCATATCGGGGACGCATACGAGAGCAGCAGTGCTGGCGACGCCATCTTTTGGCGCTGGCGTGAACTAAAGCACACAAAACATAGCCTCTAAGCTCGATATCACAGGCTATATGTTTAGTAGTATAGTTGTAAATACCGCGTTCTGTTTATTTGCTGCTGCCAAGGCGTAGGCTGCAACAATAACTAGCGTTTATTGGATTTGTTTCATTGCGATACCAATTATATGGGCTCTCCAGGCGCATTTTCGCCGTCGCCGTCGCCGTGATGTTCCGTATAAAGTTCAAGTGCGATGACATCGCGGCCGTGCGCCGTACGCTGTGGGTGAGAGTGAAAGCGTGCAAGGGTGAGCCGAGAAGTATGGCGGTTCGATCTCGCGCATGCAAGGGAGGAAGGCGAAGAGGAAGCGCGCCGTCGTGCATCGCGCGTAAGGCAGCAGGAGAGAAGCAGGGAGGGGGGGGGGGGGGCAGGGGGGGGGGGAGCTCTATTCTGGCGGCGGTCGTGCGGGCGCTATCTTGAAAACGATTTGCGGTGGTTAAGGAGTCTAGGCGCGCGATGGCTCAGGGCTTCGTGTGCGCTGTGTTCTCGCCGCCTTGTTCGCGTTTAAGGGGGAGGCAGGAAGAAGGGCAATTCGCTCTCTGCTGCTACCGCTCTTCCTCATGCCAGCGTTTTGAAAACGAGTGTCCGCGGTCATCGAGTTAGATGTGTTCATGTTTGTCTGTGGGCGTGTGACACAATATGCTTCTTAATTTAGTTAGTAAGCGAATGTTTACAAGTTTGTGCGGCCAATAAAACTACTATCTTTACTTCGTGTAGCTGTCTAATAATTTCCTATCGCAATCGATGCTTCGCCTTTCACGTGACACTGTCACATTTTTCTTCTCTCTGCGAACAATAAGGACGAAGCACAATGACTGGTTTTCCTAACGTGTTGAGGCTGAAGAAAGCGTCACAAGACGCGCAGACATCAGCGTTGCTGTTGTTGTCTCTGGTGTTGCTGGCATTCCGTGAACTGTAGTACTTTCACTTTTGCCAAGTCAAAATGAACGTATATTCCACTTTTGTAGGTTGCGAGAGCTCTCGAAATAGCAGTTGAACACGGGAAACATAACACCTTCGAAAGGTATTGCCAACAAGTCCCTTCTGTTCTTATATAGTGTAGGGATTTTTCCTCAACTTTCAAAAGGGCCTGTTGACCTGGTTCTCTTGTGTACCTACTACAGTGGCTGTAGGTATGTACAACCGTTGTCAAACTAGACAAGGCCGCTGCGCGCATGATCGCAGTTTGACAATACGGAACGTCGATCCTGCCTCCTGTTGCATCCGTGCTATGGCCGAAAGGTGTGGACAGGGATGCGAACTGCTCGTTCTCAAAGCACCATGGAGTTCCACGGACACGTGACACAAATCAGCCAGGACTGGTACTTTGTAACGTTCCATCTTATTTTCCATTCTTGTTTTGTGATTATGCGGTGGTGCGAGTGGCCTATCCCATCGATAACTGCAGCGCGGTGGCGTGCTTAGCTAGATCCAAGCCCTTGACGAAGGGTGGAAAGAATGGAAAATTAAATGGGTCGTTAGAATATAGGGCCCCAGAGCTCGCAGAGTACTCGTGCTTTAGTTGGCTTAGTTTCTTTTGACAAAGACCGTACATCGCAGTTTTGCTTGGGCCGTGAGACCTCGGACAAGCAGCGCTTCCCGACTTTCGCCCGCACCCGTCCGCCCGAGACGCACATCTCCAAGTCGGTGGCCGCGCTGCTTGCCCACTTCGGGTGGCGACAGGTGGCGCTGTTCTACGCCTCGCGGCTGGGTCACGTGGCCGACGGCGTCATGTCGACGCTCACGTCGCACGGCGTCCGGCTGCGTCACGTGAGCTCGTGGAACGAGACCTACCACTACGGCTACGGCCCGAGTCCGTTCGAGACGATGCTCAAGGATGCCGCGCCAAAGGCGAGAGGTGGGCCATTGGCAGTCATTGAACGCACGGCTGACATGTCTTGAACTGTGCTGTATCGTGTACATGGTGTTTATCGCTTTTTAGTGGCACCAAGTCTTTTTTTTAACTTTGTAATATATAACGCAATTTCGCCCCTGCATGCAGTTCAGTTGTTTGAATAAGCTTGTATTAATTATTTAGAAATAAGAACGTTCACTTCGTTAATTAACAAGGATTACCAAAGGACTTCAAAATTATTTACGTTAGAACACATATTTTAATTACACTAATAAAGCTAATGTGTGCGGAAGCAATAACCGCGGACAATTTAGACCATAACAACGGTTTCAATACACCCGTCCCCAAAACGTGCAATGCGATAGATGAGCATTCCCTAGTGCGTAAAATGTTGACTCAGGCACTGAATGCATTGGACGACGTATACACAGAGAGGTACGTGTCGAAGATCGGCACGTCCGAACTGTGGCACATTATTTAGCTTATCGCGTGGTGAGGGGCGGGAGCGAGCTGGCGGTGAAAATATAGGTGGGCGTTACACGCATGACGTCATCGAGGTCGCTGTGTTGTTGTACAGCCAGCGCGGTGAAAAGTTTCGCGTTATCCGATCCGCTTATCTCGAACAGTGAATATAACTACAATACGGTGTACGTGACGTCATGTGAATACTCCCTTGGCATGTATGACGGGTGCGGATGCCGTAGAACGCCCACTCTGTCTAGTATAGTCGCAGAGGTCCTGCGCCAATGTTTCGCGAGACAGTCGCAAGTCCTAGTCGCAAGACTTAGTCACAAGACCTACTCTTGCGAATAGGTCTTGCCCATGTGCTTTACAGCGCTATTCTATTAAATATTAGGACGTTTTAGTATACCGTACCGCTCTAAAAATAGTTTATATCCTTGGTGCATATCTTATTTTCCCTAAACAATAGCCACTATCTGTCTTGCTTGCGTTTTTTTTAACTCTACGCTCGCTACTTTTCCTCTCAAGAATGCTATGTCATGCTAATAACGCGCATGCCATTCGGGACCTGAAAGTACCGAGCGCGCAGCGCTAACGAAAGGAAAGGCACGCAAAATAGATGACGATTATTGCTCGAAGACAACATAAATCCTAAATGGTGTAAGCTTTTTTTTTTTTTTAGAGTGTAGCACTCCATTGTTAGGATACGGTTCACGGTTTCTGTCTGCTCTAGCGCGGCGTTTCCTATATGGCAGGGGTTCCAAACTGGGTTCCGCGAACGACATTTTAAGGTTACCGCGAGCGGCCAAAACGATCGAACCCGACCCCATCCCCCAATTCGGTGAATTTCTACATTAGAGTTCGAATTTAGCAATTAAAACCACCACATCCGCACTGCGATTGTCTTCGCAAGAAAGGCCATCGCGGCCGCGGCGTTCAAGACGGATTACACACTTCTTACCCTGTTTGAATGATTTTATGATTTGTGCACTTCTTTTGTTATCATTTTTTAAAGCCGTTGAATTGATTTATCGCAGCAATCACCGCGAGACCGTACAAACACGTCGGTCGGAAAAAACCTAGTGAGGGGGTTTTGCGGCACTTTGGGAAGGCAGGTGGGGTTCCACAAGGCCAGAAAGTTCGGGAACACCTGCGATATGATATAAGCCGCGGTCCCTTCGCCCGCTCTGCTCCTTCGAGGCGCGCACGTGACGCGGCGTCGCAGCCAATGGGAATTTAGGTGCTGTTTTGCTGCTACAGACGTCGGCTTTTTCGCTCAATGGGTCATTTGATGCTTTCGCATCAAAAAGCTTTTTAGTTGTGCTGCAGCGTGTATACATGGCCGGTATGCGCAGTGTTCATCGTGCTGGGCCAGTACTTCGAGCACATCGGCCTCATGGCGAGCCTGGAAGCCCGCGGACTGCTACAGGGCGGAGAGTACTTCGTCGTTGGCGTCGACGTCCAGCAGTACGACGCCGAAGGACCCACGCGTTATCTCACTGGTCAGTTCGTTCGCGCGTAGGAGGACTGCGCAGCATCTTTTTTCTCACTAATGACCTAGTCTTTAATTTTGTTTTATTTATTTTTTATTACCCGCTCCAGCGAATGACCGATATCGGCGATAATGAACGCTTGGATCGAGTCAATGACGAAGGGCAAAAAAGAACCTAAACTGAAAAGAATATTTACAATAGTGTGGCTTATGGTTTTATCAATATCTATAAAGGCACTGCTTGAGGGGCGTTGCAAAGCATAAATTGATTAAAAGAATAAAATGAACATAATAGACACGTGTCTATCTTGCGAGCCATTAATATGGTTACTTATTTAGACAAAGGAAAACAGATGAAAGTTCGTCGGTGTCCTGTCTAACAAACGTCATCTGAACAAGTTCACTCGCTCTCTTTACGTTGCCGCGACCAATAACGTGCGAGAATACGCGATGTGTAGACAGTAAACGCGACTCCATCACTGTCATCCGCAGCAGACATGACAAAAGGAAAGAAACGGATTCGGGTGAGTACAAGTGGTTGTATGCACTAGTCAAGGAGTGCACACATGTGGACGGGGAAAGGTATTCGGGTGCGAGCAGAAAGCCGGATTGGGTGGTGAGGTTAGAAAGTCTACAGGATACAGTCTAGGGCAATGCGGCAGTGTAGAGCGGGACTAAGTGAGCATGCATCGGGAGCGGTCGTTGCCCCGTAGTATAAGCTTACCTGCACTAAATGCGATACTGGTGACTGTGATGGATGCACGTAAGCTCATTATTGCTGTTGCAAAGCGAAGTGGCGGGGGAAGCGTGGGAGAAGATAGGCTAGGTATAACTGGTGGGACGTACGAGTGATCAGAAATAGCAAGAAATGCGCGGGAGATAAAACGAACACTCGGGATGTATAGCATGACGAAGCGAATTACAGTCGATCCCGGATATGTCGAATCTGAAGGGGATCACGAGAAAGTTCGATATATAGGTAATTCGATACATAAAATAAAACTTTTATGCAAAAATGTTTAAGAGGATTTTACAGCTGTTCGTTATGCACAATATTTAGTTATATGTGGGAATTCGACATATCCGAGTTCGACTGTATTTAGTGTAGGATAAACTATCGGGTTTCTCTAGCGTTTTTCTAGCCTAAGAAATCTCCTTACCTCTTACACAATTCATCATCATCATCATCAGCCTATATTTACGATATGTCATTGTATGTCCACTGCAGGACGGAAGGCCTCCCCCTGCGATCTCCAATTACCCCTGTCTTGCGCTAGCTGATTCCAACTCGTGCCTGCAAATTTCCCAACTTACACAATTTCCTCTTACACAATTAGTTGTGTTTAAATGCCTAACGTCTCATGTGATGCTCAGAACAGGTAACCGGTGGTCTATAAAAGCAACCGAACGGGCGCCAAGCGAAGGGAAGCGCAGTCGAGGACGGCAGGGAAATTAAGTGGTCTGGTGAGATATACGAAGTCTGAAGGCATGGCATGGAGTTAGTTGACGCAAAGCAGGGGTCATGGGAGATCGCTGGCAGAGGGCTTCGGCTTGCAATAGACACAATATATAGGCTGAAGACGGTAACGGCGGTGATGACATGATGATGATGATGATGATGATGATGATGATGATGATGATGATGATGATGATGATGGGTATTTAATATCTCAAGTATGTGCATTCCCGTGTGCAAGTGGCCCCGGTACTCAGAGGCACAGTAATTAACTGTGACAATGGTCTTCCTCTCCACGGTAGGTCTGTTCCGTGAGGAACCGGACCTTTCCGTGGTGCGCGCCTTCCGCTCCTACATCGGCATCGTAGGCTCCCCGGCCTCGGGATTCGAGGAGTTTTCGGTGGCCGTCAACGAGTACATGCAGAGGCCTCCCTTCAACATCGTCAATGCCGCCAACACCATTGGAGGCAGGAAGAAGGTCCGTTCCTCCAATTCGCAACTTCCAATAGGTTATTGCGATCGATGTATTACGTTATACTTTTCAAAAAGCTCAGAAAGTTGGTCGAGTTTCTACGCATTATACTGGAATTGAGAAAACTCGGTGCGGAAAAAGAACGTGGACAATGGGGACGAGAAAAACGACCACGCAGCGCTTGTCTTGTCCTTTACTAATCTCTCTTTTCCACGTTCTTTCTCACGCCGATTTTTTTTTTTTTTTTTTTTCATTTCAGCCATGTATGCCTTTATGACGGGAACACGGCTTGACCAAGGGCTGCACTCATCATTTGTCTCTAATAATACTAAAAGCTGATCGAGGTGATACGTATATTATTGGTGGAAAAACGGCGCAAAAATTTAGATATTCAGAAGAACGATTCTGTCGTTCAGTTCCCTTTTGTGCCAGTCTATTAATTATTGTCGTGTTTCCCCACCCTGAACGTCTCCAACAGTCGACAATTTTTTAGGACACAAACATGGTGCCTTTAAGGCGCCGTGTCTCTTGCTTGCGCCTTAAAAATTTGTCTAGTATGCACCTACTAGGCCCACAGAGAGTTCTTCCAAGTCTCCAATACGGTTTTCGCGTAACTTAAAGAAAAATTGGATTCAGCTATAGATCGACAGATTACGATCATCGCCTTGTTCATTTATTTACTACACATCCCTTGTGGCAAATCTCTCTAATAAAAAAAAATATCACGCTCCTGTATGACGTAATAGTTCAGCGGAAATCCGCTAGGTGGAGATAAGTAATTAAAGGGAAACTGAGACATCCACCCAAATGTAGCAATTTGCTACAATGGAAACCCAACCGGGTTCCTCGAAAGAAAGCCTCGCAGTTGAAGAAAAATTCGTCCTGGTCCGGGACTCGAACCCGGGACCACCGTGAGACAACCACTCAAATTGCTACATTTTGGTGGATGTCTCAGTTTCCCTTTAATTACTTATCTCCACCTAGCGGATTTCCACTGAACTATTACGTCATACACTTGCCTTTGCTTCGAGTTGTCGACAAATTGGACTTCGCCCTGCCATCTGCTAGCCGCCTGGTTACCGGTGGTCCCGGGTTCGAGTCCGGGACCAGGACGAATTTTTCTTCAACTGCGAGGCTTTCTTTCGAGGAAACCGGTTGGGTTTCCATTGTAGCAAATTGCTACATTTGGGTGGATGTCTCAGTTTCCCTTTAATTTATCACGCTCCTGGCATGTCAAGCTCCCCTCCCTTTTCATTGAGACATAAACACCTTTGCTAATCCCTCTCAGCTCGAGTCGTCACTATCGAATGTAGCCTAGGCCTCTAGCTGTGGTAAGATATATGAAAGTGCCACATGAAGTTGTTGAGGAGGGGCAGTTCAGCTCTTCCAGGAGTATTAGAATTAGGATTCTTCATTCCATGTAGTTTTACGACGACCTCCTACAACGCGAGATAACCGCGGCCGTCGCAACCACTGCGCAGTGACGATTTCTCTCCAGGAATTTTGTGTTGTTCCGTAGAAGCCTTGGAAGCAGAGTACCGCACTCTGTGCTTCGGAAGTACAAGCATGGCCTCTGAGATTTGCGCGCGCCGGCAAGCAAGACGAGCCGGCGTGCGCAAACCTCGGAGGCCATCGTACGAGACTGGGTGTCGACGCAGATTCCGTCGGAGGGCGCCTACCTGTACGACGCCGTCATGGTGTACGCGAGGGCCGTCAATGCGTGCGTCGAGCACGGAGGCGACTTCCGGAACGGCAAGCATCTGTTCGAGCACATGCGGGGACGATCATACCACAGTGAGTGCGGGACTGTTTCGCGGAATCAATTTGCAGCCCTTCTATAGGTGACAGTGTCTGTGAGTCATAACGACAGAGTGATGTGGGGGGGTGTTAGAAACAGGCGCTGCAGAGAATATCCTCAGCGCCGGTCTCAGAAACACACCGTAGGCCATCGCCAAGAAACCTATACTTCGCTCGATAGCGCAAAGAAATAAAATGAAATCTATATGGTTTCCCAGGTTTTGTTTTAACGGCGGAGCTGTTTAAGCCGGCCGTAATGTGTGCCGCCTGCCACTGCGATGCCTAGCAACCACCTCGCGGAGCGTCGCGCGCTATTCTCGGGAGAGAGAAAGAGAAAATGAGAGCGAGAGAGAGAGAAACAAATTGTAGCATCACCAACGAGGCAACGCGCAGAGGTGCTGCCTACGCCATCCGCGCTTCTCCGTTTCCCCGCGTTAGCGCCGGACGCTCGCTGTGTCCGTGACTGCAGCAGGCGCCTCTGGCGGCAGCTCGGCCGAGCTCCCACCAGCTGCGCGCTACTGCGCATGCGCCGTGACGTCATCCCGGCGTGTCGTCTGCTGCGCGCCGCCCGTACACTGTGCATAGTTTTCGCCCCACTTCCCCTACGTGTGCGCGTGCTCGGACAGCAAGTGCTTCGCGAGGCGTTCCCCGATGCCATGGACCACGAGGAAATGCTTATACACTTCGTCTAACTTTGCATCACTTGGCATTAGTTCGTATAACTTAGCATCACTCCGTATAGCCAGGACCAGCTAGGAACCGATCAGCTCCGCTGTGTCTTTAGCCTTGCGCCACTAGTGCAAGCTACCCCGATTTTTTTGCTTAACGAACTGTACAATAGAATCCATCATTGGTCTCTGTGGGCTGCCTAAACAGTCGAACCCGGATATATCGAATCTGAAGGGGATCACGAAAAAGTTCGATGTATAGGTAATTGGATATATAAATAAAAATTTTATAAAAAATTAAAGGGTATTTCACTGCTGTTTGTTATACACGAATAATTCGTTATATGTGGGTTCGATCTATCCGGATTCAGACTGTAATATTTTGCAGGCGCCATGGGATACATGGTGCGCATGGACGACAACGGGGATGCCGAGGGCAACTACACCCTGATTGCGCGCAAGAAATCCGGCGGTCAGAGGGGAAGCATGTTCGGCCTCTTTCCCGTGGGGGTCTTCGAACTCTCCGGCAATGAATCGGCCCTGCCGGTAAGGAAACTCACTGAGCTCTAAGAGTTTCCGGGTTGATTGGTTCCTGTTTGCGTGTTAAAATAAGCGCCCATTTTGAACGAAGACTAAAGGAAAGAATGTGAAGCGAAGAACACGAAATCAAAGGAACAGAATACACCGATGTCATAGGAATGCTTTATTATACTTCTTCTGAATTCTGTTCGGCCTGAATCCTTATATTAATCTTCTGTTTCATTTTAAATTAAATCGTTCACTCACCTGGTCTGACTAATGGATTACAGCTATATTCGTATGTTCTCCAGTTCTACATTTTTCCGTCTACCTCATTTCATTCCTGTATTTATTATTACCTGTGCGTTTGATAAAACTACCCGATCCTTGGCATATGCCCCACTGTGGGTACATGCCATGTTTAAGGATAATCATCATCATTTCACACTTCAGGCAAATTTTCGGCGTCCTTGCAGCCGTGATGTTCTACATAAAGTCCAAGTGCGATAACATGCTATCGCGCCCCGCATGTCGTATGATGTGGTTGCGAGAGTGAGCCGAGAAGGATAGTGGCTTGATGCGCGCAGGCTTCCCGCGCACCAAATGTTGGAGACCACGTGACCAAGCGCGCGCTAGGGGAGGAGGGCGTGCGTACTCTCCTCTAGCCCAGCAGTGGCTGCGCATGGCTGTCCTCACGGCTGAGCGCATGCGCGGCCCATCTGCCGTATCTTGGAGCTAACCTGCGGCGAGTGCAAAGGCTAAGGTCGAGTCAAGATTGCTGGTGGCTTCATGCGCGCCTATACTGCTGGAGGTCACGTAATCTCCAGTTTCGGAGACGCGTTGTAGCGAGAGACAGCACGACACGCTCGCTACCCTCTGTCTGCAGCTCTTCATCACACCCGAGCTGTGACAACGTATGTTCACGGTCAGCGAGCAATATCTGTTCATATGTGCCTTAGTGTGGGTGACACTATGCTTCTCACTTTAATTATAGTAAGCGAATGTTTACTGCAACCTATACGGCCGGTAAAACTATGGGCCTTCGTGTAGTTGTGTAATACAGTAAACCCCGCTTAACTCGAAGCTGTAAAAACCGGAAGAAAATTCGAGATAAGCGAAATCACGAGAATAGAAGTCCTCTGGCAGCGCGTAGACCACACGGTATCTTTCCAAAATACCACAAGTTATATTTTCGGTCACTTTTGCGTGCATCGGCAACGCAAACGTCGGCGTCTACGGACAAATGTGTTACTGGCACAGTGCCAAGAGAGCATGTTTGGCTAAGAGACAAGACGACTGATCCTAATGCAATATTTGAAGAGTCGCCCGAGTATAATCTAATGCAGAAAATAGGAGCGTCAGGTTTTTGGATGTCTCCACAAAAAAAAAAAAAAAAGCTGATGCTGCTACTTTCTACATTCCGGACAATTTCACTTCGAAAACCGAAACTATATATAGGGAAGGGTGCAATTCTCACGCCTTTAGCAGAAGCCCCTCGAGTGACGCGGCATTTACATCACCGTCGCGCGAGCATGAAGCGAGCGTCCTTATCAAGCCGCGATCTCGCTCAAACGCTGTGGTCGTTAAGTTAAGAAGTGGTTAAGTAGAAACATATTTCGACTTAATTAATTGATATTCATAGATGTCAGAGTTCGAGTTTACGATGGGTTTACTGTAATTTGTTTTTCAATGTGATTTTCTTGCTAACCTCTTAGTACAATGCGTAAGAAACCTAGTCATAACTAGGTTTCTATTGTTCCAATTCCATCCGACTAAATTGCACAACCTGCCATAAATCGTATCCGCCGTCAGTAGAGGGAAACTAAATTAGAACAACACCTTTCTTGCTTCTGTCGTTTCATCTTCGTTCAACATGTGCACTTATTCCAACCCACAGACTCACTGCGCCGAAATAATGGACCAGGCACTTCTATTACCCGATGTGTGTTCGCACTTAAATGTTGTCCTAAATCGTATTTCATTTTATTTCCCACTTTCTTCTTCGTCGAAGGTCTTGAAGCTCTTCGACACAATTGAATGGATCAAGGGAGAGCCTCCAAGGGACGAACCTCCATGTGGATTCAACGGAGAGAAGTGTATCTGTAAGTTGAGAAAGGCAGAAATGTAACAATTTTCGATAACTTTCATGTCATTATGTTTATTAAGGGGATTTTCGTTCGCTGTAACTCATGGTGCCGTTGTCGGTAATCTTTGTTCTGCAACAAAGGTGTTTTTCTCTTTTTTTCTTTTTTTGGAAGGCGGGAGGGAGGGATGTGATCGTATACCTCTGCCAACAGACGATCTCCATGAGAATGTAAACAACAAAAAACTTCGACGTAAGCGGGCGTTTCCGTGGCATTTAGTAGTACTGCAGAATTCAAATACACACACGCTTTTTTCGAGTTCTGTTGGAATTTCCGTTACTTATATTTAGTCGCAGCGAAGCTCTAGGTAACAGTGAAGAATGCACAGCGTATCACTGTAAGTATGCGCAAGTCAGCGCGGCAGGCAAATGTGTGCGGTGTAATGCGTAGTCTGTAACGTGTCTGTTTGAAATTGCTTGTCTGCGCGTTTATAAGTATTTCGTTTCACCGTACTTGTCAGGATAATACATTTAAACTAAAGGCACACTAAAGAGAAACGCTAGATCGATTTTATATCGACAACGTATTCTTTCACAACACCGTTCTCGTTAATTTTACTATAATAATTTGAATATTAGCAGAGAAGATTAAGATAAAAGTTCAATGTTTTCTCATTTCGCGCCGTGACCCCAGCGCTGGTATACGTTAGTGTGACGTACGTCACAGATTTCAAAGTGTACTTCGTGTGTGGGTCACAGTGGCTCAGTAAAGGTTCTTGAAATTGGCTAAGTTCAGTCACTGGCTCTTTTATAATACAATGTCGTCCATCTTCACCGATAGAACTACGCTCCATCTCACAAGTCATTTGCAGCGCTGCCCAAGGTACGATGCATACACATGCATTATCCTTGGGCAAGCGGAGTATAGTGCCGGGCGTAACTGTCTGATTATAATGGCAGGATTATAAGTATTTCGTTCTTGCTCAGTACAAGATACGTTGCAGTGGTATACACGTGACATGTTAGGACCTTTGCGTTACGTACGTCGTATACCACGAATTTAGCAGCCACTGAGCAGACGACGCGGCGCGGATGAACACATCTCGAGATAGCATTCGGCCTTCCTATTGGCTAAGGAGTTCTGCAGCTTCCACATGCAGTGCTGCAAAAAACTTGCGAGATGTAGTATAAGCCCGAGGAAACGCGGAGACGCCTAAAAACTTCGTGACGTCATGGCGATGCGGTGCGGGAACTTCAAGGCAGCGTAGCCCCTCGTATTATGTCTTTTCTGGCTCACCGAGCCTCTGTTTTGTAGGAGTAGCGTTCTCGGTATTGCAGAGGGGAAGTTTGTACATACGGCTGAAATAATAGTTTTTTCTCTTTGGCGTACCTTTAAATGATGGTTCAAGGTAATTTCTGGCAGTGGATGAGGGATATTATGCATGTCTCACTACAGGAGCATCTTATGGTCAGAACGAGTTAAGTGTCGACTCTTTAACGTTCGCTCGTGGCTGGACCCAGTTTTCGATAACGGGGGGAGGGGGGGGGGAGGTTAGAGAGGAGGTTCATCCTTATTGGTTCGACATAGTGCAGAGGAAATAGCGCAAATTACACACAGACTCAGGGAATTAGGTATATGCAGCACATGCACCGATTTTTAAACATTGGTTTTATTCGAAGCGCGCTATTTCCTTGCCGCTATTTATTTGCGACCACTCATGGAAGGCATCACCGCCGACCGGTTACATATGTTCCAGAACGTGCCTATAGTCCTGGGCATTTCCACCCGAGATGATACACGCTTGGAGCTAATTTGCCCAACTTGCAATTTTGGCTCAACGGCATCGCATAGCAGAGCATTTGTATCAATCGCATTATTATAATAGCCGGCGTAGCATAGTATATCATATACAGTCGACTTCCGTTATTTCAGACCGCAAGTTTTGGTCGGTATAGAGGTCAGATTAAAAAACGGCGGCAAAATTAATGAGCATATTCAAATCTTCCTCATTGCTTTAAGTATTCTTTCGTCAGGCTACTTCAGTACAGTATTACAGTAGCTATACACACGTCGGTATCGGTCAGTGGTTATTAGACCTCAAAAGTGTCGCCGGTGCTGACAAAATCTTGAAAACAGACATCGCCCAGGGCACAGCACAAATCATCATCACTGCAGGAAAGGTTGCAGCCGTCACTGTAGTCACCTAGGGAAGCAGTAGCGAATTATGCTGAATTTCTTGTGTTTTCAAGCATTCAGTAACTGCTGCGCGCATGAGGGGGCGCTGCGGTAGGGGTCGAATTAACAGAAATTACATGGTTTCGCGTTCGAATTAAGCGAAACATTCGAATTACCCGAGGCTGAATTTAAGGGTGTTCAATGTAATACTATGCCGCAAATAAGATCCAGTGGTTTCGTTTGGTGTGCCATCGTTGGCATCCTAAGTCAGTTTTATCTGTTCTTCTTTGTCTCTTTTTATACATGGACACGAAAGTATGGAAGATTCTGGGCAGCGTCTCCTGCGGCGTGCTTGTCCTACTAACGATAGTTGCCTTCGCAGCCTACAGGTGAGTGTTCCTCATTTTGGTCCCGCAATCACAACTTTGTGCAAATACCTAACTATAGTCATGCCCTTGTACGACCAATCAAAATGCGACAACCTTCGAAGTCGCTGCAACTACCAATGAGATGCCAATTTTATATCTTACAGCACGATGGGAATGATTTAGAAGAATTAGAGGAGCCCAGAGGCTCGATTTTCAGCAGCAAGCATTTGAAACCACATACAATGAAGTCGGACGCATAACGTTAAAAGACGGGGAGAGAGCGGTGTGGATCAGAGAGGAAACAGCAGTAGCCGATATTGCAGTTGACATTAAGAGAAAGAAATAGAGCTGGGCGGGCCATGTAATGCGTAGGTTAGATAACCAGTGGGCATAAACATAGGCTGATAATGATGATGACAATGAAGCCACGAAGAGAATAAGCTATTTTAACAATACTTAACTGCAATTTTTGTTTTTGTGTGTCTGAGGGTTAAATTTACGATACAGATATCCTATTATTAGTTAAAGAAATATGTAAGGAGAAGGAAAGACGATTTGCCACTAGCGGGATTCGAACCCACGAGCTCCGCGTGAGGCGTGTTGTGCCTTGCCACACGAGCTGCGGCGGTGGCTGCCTCTTCGTCCACGCTTTTACAGCGCAGCTCTTATATAGCCACCCGTTCCTGCGTTGAGCGTCGGCGTGCCTCGACATAACCAAGCGAACGAGCACAGCGAAAGATGAAAAGCGAACGCGGAGCGCAGCGGGGGATGAAAGACGGTGACAGCGAAGAGAGCGCGACGAGGAAAGCGGAGGAGGAGGGTATGACTAAAGCTTGAGAAGAAAAACACGTATAGAGCTGCGCTCCAATTTCGCATTAGGGAATATCGTAACCGTTGGTGAATTTTTTGTATTTGTGTGCTCGCATTTATAAACTAGCCCTGGCTGTGTTAGCCAGCGCCATTCATGGCCATGGCGGTGGACCTGTCTTACAGACCAACCCTCTCTCGGTCGGGGATCCACCAGACGAAAAAAAAAAAAGTCTTGGGAGCTCTTAGGCTGTTCGGGGACCCCGAAAGTATTCACACACGTATTATAATGCAGCAAGATAAGCCGTCATAGCTTTTTTTTTATTCGGCTATCAATGTTTATACGAGTCCTCTCGGGCACTCATTGGCAAGAACGACATGCGTCCACATGCAAAAGAAAGAACACGTCGGCCATTTTAATAAAGCGATAGGTTAAAGGGCCCCGTGGCGCAGAAAATCCGGTTTCGTCGGCGTAGTTCGCGAGTTGACCGTGACCGAAAGTTTTCTACCAATCATACCGCGGCGCGCCGCGTTTCTACCAATCACACAGCTGCGCTCGGCTCTTTGCAGCACCACCGGATGGCACTCGCCTCCACGCATCCGCAGCAGCGGCGGAACCGGCCGTGCGGCAGAAAGAAAAAAAATGTGGTTGATCCCTCTTATATAGGAATCGGTATAGAACACGAAAGTGAAACGTGTCTTCACAGAAGTAGTGTAATGTTTATTGCACATTGATATATAATGTCTATTGGTGTTTTGTGGCTAAAGCGCCCTTAGGCGTTGATGCACCCACGCTGACGCCTGGTGGCACGTCTCCTCCATCACGACTACCAACGTCGATGACCATGAGCAACCGTCGTGCATATGGAAGCTGCACTACGCTGCACACGCTAGCACAACGCGAAAGACGAAGCACGTAACTGACACACTAATACAACGCGCAAGACAAAGCACGTAACTGAATCGTCACCGAGTCAAATCAGCGCGTACAGCGCGTCGTAATTGCAGCCTCCGCGATCAACTTCAGAAACATTTTCAGAGCTAATTGCGGAGGCCACGCTCCGCTGTGCTGAGTACGGTGAACGCCACCTAGGTGGCGTTGGTAGTGCTTCTTGATGCCAGCGTCCCTTCGAATGCTGGCATCGAGGCGTCGTAGTACTGAGACCACCGAAGCGTTCACTGTCGGTGCGCGTTAAGGCCGGAATACATGGAGCGAATAACCGGCGTCCGAGCGAAGAACTTCGTCGGGCGGCGAACGTCCGACGGCCGGCGTCAAGAAATTTGCCGTCCGCAGCCGATCTGCCTGTCCAAACATTTTCGTCGGGCGAACGCCGCCGCCGGAAGCGTCTAGCGCGCAGCGGTGGACGACAGCCAATCAGGAGGCACTAGTTCCGGTCGCAATGCATGCTGGTGTTTCGCGCGCGCGCGCCTTTTCGCGTCGTCTGCAATCGCGTTGGTGTTGCCGTGTCTGCATGTCTCTGCACCGATTGAGTAGTTCCTAGTATGATCTCTCAGGAATCGCGTTGTATTTGTACATCCCATATCCGCTGATCTGCGAGGAAACAGACAAGCAGTGCAAGCTCTCTACAACAACCTTCAACAGAAATCTTCTGATCTCAGAGGCCACATGCTGTCGTCATGCCTATCTCCCGACTTCCCCGATAGATGGCGTTGGCATCGGATATTTCTTTCGCTAGGCTTAGACGCGTTCGAAACGAGAAGCGATCTCGAAAACTACTCAAGGTTATCCATAATACTCTGTCGTCGAAGCGGCCTGAGACTAAGCGAAAGCCGTTTACGCAGTCATTTGCTTCCAACTAAGTGAATTCTACAAGGACAACGCCAAATTCAGTTCGAAGCGGGCGGCCGGGACCGCCGCCAACACGGCGGCCAACGCGCGGCGGCGTTCGCCGCATGTATTGCAACACAGCAAACATCCTGCGTCGTGTCGCCGCGTCGTTACTTGACGCGTGAAGTTCGTCGAGAAAGTTCGCTCCATGTATCCCGGGCTTTAGTGTCATAATGCAGTACTTCTCTTTTCTGCTCATAGGCGGCGGCACCGCCCCGAGCAAGAGCGCGGGTACACGGAGGAGTGTTAGATATATAAGGCGCGTCTGTGTAGCTCTCTGCGAATGCGTTTGTGGCGCAATGGGTTAAACGCTCGGCGATCTATCGTCGCGGACGGAGAGGTCGTGGGTTCGATTCCCAAATTTTGCATGTTTGTGGAACTTCTGGTTTCTTTCTTTGTATTATGTTCTATGACGTATTTCCGTGACGGAAATCCGTGACGGAAATACGTCAGTGAAGTCTTGGTGGACCCCGGAATAAAACACTTTCGTGTTAAAATAATGACAGAAGGAAGAAAGGAAGGGAAAAAAACTTGGGAGATTTTTAAGCTTCGCCTTTAAGAGTACAACGCTTCCAGCAACTGCAGCTTATGCAACCGCAGTCTTTACCGGGAAATGCTTGCGGCGAACGCTATGAACGAAGCCGAGCTTTCTGGTTCCTATTTTAACACGAAAGTGTTTTATTCCGGGGTCCACCAAGACTTCACTGACGTATTTCCGTCACGGATTTCCGTCACGGAAATACGTCATAGAACATAATACAAAGAAAGAAACCAGAAGTTCCACAAACATGCAAAATTTGGGAATCGAACCCACGACCTCTCCGTCCGCGACGATAGATCGCCGAGCGTTTAACCCATTGCGCCACAAACGCATTCGCAGAGAGCTACACAGACGCGCCTTATATATCTAACACTCCTCCGTGTACCCGCGCTCTTGCTCGGGGCGGTGCCGCCGCCTATGAGCAGAAAAGAGAAGTACTGCATTATGACACTAAAGCCCGGGATACATGGAGCGAACTTTCTCGACGAACTTCACGCGTCAAGTAACGACGCGGCGACACGACGCAGGATGTTTGCTGTGTTGCAATACATGCGGCGAACGCCGCCGCGCGTTGGCCGCCGTGTTGGCGGCGGTCCCGGCCGCCCGCTTCGAACTGAATTTGGCGTTGTCCTTGTAGAATTCACTTAGTTGGAAGCAAATGACTGCGTAAACGGCTTTCGCTTAGTCTCAGGCCGCTTCGACGACAGAGTATTATGGATAACCTTGAGTAGTTTTCGAGATCGCTTCTCGTTTCGAACGCGTCTAAGCCTAGCGTAGAGTGTACTAGACAATGGTCGAGTGGGCCGAACGGCGCTCTGCCGCTGAGGCGCCGCGTGTGGAAAAATAGTGCGAGGGCGCTGCGAGCGAACTGGATTGGGGCGGAGACGCGCTCCGCGGCATATTCAACGTAATTTCGCTGCGGGCGCCGAGGCCGTTCGCGCATAGTACGCTCTTAAAATAGTGCTTTATTTCAACTGCAACTTTATTTTTACACCATTTTGTCAAACATATATATTTGAGGCAGGGATTATACAACGCGACGTCTTCAATTTTGCTGTCGTTGTCAAGCGCGTCGTCTGCTAGCGAGCGCGCGTTCGCTACGCGGACGCTGACGGACGCCCAGTTTTTCTCGCAGAACCTCTGTACAGTACATTTTTTTAATGTTTAGTTGCTTCGGTGCGCCCATGACTCTTGACGGCCGGTGCCGAATGTAGTTTTAGCCAGGTGAACTGCTGTTTTTACCACTGTCCTCTAAAAGTAACTGGTATCTCCGCACCATGAAGGCTACGTAAGAAACTTTTATTATTGATATCGTGTCATTTTACACGCGCTTCTTGTTGGTGGATATTGATCAGGGACAAGGATAGAAGAAAACAATATTACAGTGAAATAAACCAGGTTTATTACTGCGTGGCGCGAAGAATGACCAATGTATTTCTAGGTAATGAACTCAAAGGGTATATATATATATATATATATAAGGGGAAAATAACAAACATTCTAAATGCAGTAATTGAGAAAGTGAGAACTCCCGACCGGAATAAGCGCACGTGTTTGCAGAAACAAACACACTTATTAGTAAATACTGGAAATAAAACTCATTCGCAGAAATAATATTCATGGCAGGCAAAACCATATATATATATATATATATATATATATGTAAATATATATATATATATATATATATATATATATATATATATATATATATATATATATATATACAGGGTGTTTCAGCGAACACTTTCGAAAATTCTGAAAGGTTGCCTGTGGCAGAGAGCACAATTCTAGTTCATGAGCTGGTCTACTTGAAGAGGCGGACATTACTTGCACAAAAAATTGCAATGCATCATCGACTAATTACCTGATGGCCCACATTGCAATTTACAAATTGTAGCCGTGGAGTTCGCAAGGAGGATCCACTTAGAACGAATTCTCAGAATGACACCAGTTTCGAGATATTCATTCCCGAACTTTGCGGAGAAATGCATTGGTGTTCCAGTTAAGTTTTTAACAAAACGTCGATTTACGCATTGATGCACAAAACTAGCTGGAACGCCAATGCATTTCTGCGCAAAGTTTGGGAATTAATATCTCGAAACTGGTGTTATCCTGATAATTAATTCCAAATGGATCCGCTTTGCGAACTCCACGACTACAATTTGTAAATTGCAATATGGGCCATCAGGTAATTAGTTAAAAACTAGTCAATTTTTGGTAATTAGTCGATTATGCATTTCAATGTCTTTTGCAAGTAATGCCCGCCT
Organism: Dermacentor silvarum; assembly: GCF_013339745.2. Lineage (NCBI taxonomy): Eukaryota > Metazoa > Arthropoda > Arachnida > Ixodida > Ixodidae > Dermacentor > Dermacentor silvarum. The sequence continues at coordinate 5,701,721 of NC_051158.1, forward strand.
CTTCCAGTAGACCAGCTCTTTAACTAGAATCGGGCTATCTGCCACAGGTAACCTTAAATAAATTTTGAAAGTGTTCGCTGAAACACCCTGTATATATATGCGTGCGTGCGTGCGTGCGTGCGTGCGTGCGTGCGTGCGTGCGTGCGTGCGTGCGTGCGTGCGTGCGTGCGTGCGTGCGTGCGTGTGTGTGTGTGTGTGTGTGTGTTTGTGTGTGTGCAAGTGTTATTATTATGATGTACGACGCGGAATAGTCATTTCCGTTCTAATATAATGCATAACAGCACTATTGAAGTCTCAAAGGTGAGTGACTGCATGCAAGTGAGGACTGTTATTCCGAATAATTTTGCTGTCGGATAGTCGTGGCTGTTGCGCAGAGGCGCAGTTCCTGAGAGAATTAACGGACGGGTGTTAATAAGTCCTGCTTAACAAGTTCCTAGCTCTATATAAACGCCCCGTTTTGGGGCAGCCTGTAAATCTGCTAACTTGAGTCAGACAAGAATTGCTGACAGTCTCATCATGTTTGCAACCCATTAAAACTGAGTGCCCCATGTGGTACCACACTTATCTTCTTCAACGAACGCAACAGATCTGCACATATCTCTACCTCTGTGTGAGGTATGCCGTTCCTTTAATTGTTTATTATAGTCGTTATGATAGTGCATCAGATAACTGAACGCTACAGAGTTGAGCGGTCATACATTTGGGAACGGCATTACAATTACGCATGAAATATAGGATAAGCGTAACATGTTTTTCTCGGAAATCAGACTCTAGAATAATTTATGTTGTTTACACCCCCAGAAATAGGCCGAAGAACGCAGCCACCTGCTTTTTTCTTTTTTTTTTTAATATAAGCAAATTCTTGGGTTTTACGTGGCAAAACCACGATATGATTATGAGGCAACCGCTATAGTTTTTGCCACCTGGGGTTCTTTAACGCGCACCTAAATAGAAGTACCACGAGTCTATTCCAATTCGTTCCCATGGAATTCCGCGACCTGGATTGAACCCGCGAGCTCCAGAATTAGCAGCGCAACGCCGTATCCACGATATAGACACTAATTAGGCTACCGCGCAGGCTTTATTTTATTTTTTGAAGAATCGACTGAAAAAAAAATCCACGTACGGCTTACGGCCAAAGATTAGCATATAGAATGGCTAACTAAAACCGTTTTCGGCGCTCAAGGTCCGACTGCAGTAAATGACCCCGTACCAATTACTCCACATTCTGTTACGCGAGAAATGCGGACACTTGAATGGAATGTTGCACTGCAGTTTACTCCTATTTTTTTTTTATCTATACCAATGCTTCCAGTAAATCTGAGTTCAAGGCGCCGGATGGGGCAGATATGCTTTACTTGTTTGAAGCGGCAAGCAGGAACGTTACATATGTTGCTTCGTGTGCGTTTCGCAAGACCTACTGATGGAAAACTATATGCGCAACAATACACACGAGACATACATGTTGCTTGAAGAACGACAAAAACATTTTGTCTCCAAAGGGAACCGTACAATAACATAGTAAAATGAAAGCCGACACTGCGGCTGCAATGCACGCGCAATCACCAAGCGGCATTAAAAAATAATAAAAAATAAATAAAGAAGAGAAAGGAAAGGAATTTATTCTTAAGGCATAAATACATGCCATATGCAATTATGAACCCCATTTTATCGGTCTGAACGCAAATACCAGCGCGCGAAGTACTACGAATGACCCTGCCGAGCTGTATCGCCAGCAGTTTCCAACGGCGCGACCTTGATGCAGCCCAATCCAGTTCGACCGCAGCGCCGCCCCAGTATTTTTCCACGTCGGGCGCCTCACTGCAAAGCATGCGCCGCCCCAGCCGCTCGTCCCACTCGACCATATTCTAGTACACTCTAGCCTAGCGAAAGAAATATCCGATGCCAACGCCATCTATCGGGGAAGTCGGGAGATAGACATGACGACAGCATGTGGCCTCTGAGATCAGAAGATTTCTGTTGAAGGTTGTTGTAGAGAGCTTGCACTGCTTGTCTGTTTCCTCGCAGATCAGCGGATATGGGATGTACAAATACAACGCGATTCCTGAGAGATCATACTAGGAACTACTCAATCGGTGCAGAGACATGCAGACACGGCAACACCAACGCGATTGCAGACGACGCGAAAAGGCGCGCGCGCGCGAAACACCAGCATGCATTGCGACCGGAACTAGTGCCTCCTGATTGGCTGTCGTCCACCGCTGCGCGCTAGACGCTTCCGGCGGCGGCGTTCGCCCGACGAAAATGTTTGGACAGGCAGATCGGCTGCGGACGGCAAATTTCTTGACGCCGGCCGTCGGACGTTCGCCGCCCGACGAAGTTCTTCGCTCGGACGCCGGTTATTCGCTCCATGTATTCCGGCCTTAACGCGCACCGACAGTGAACGCTTCGGTGGTCTCAGTACTACGACGCCTCGATGCCAGCATTCGAAGGGACGCTGGCATCAAGAAGCACTACCAACGCCACCTAGGTGGCGTTCACCGTACTCAGCACAGCGGAGCGTGGCCTCCGCAATTAGCTCTGAAAATGTTTCTGAAGTTGATCGCGGAGGCTGCAATTACGACGCGCTGTACGCGCTGATTTGACTCGGTGACGATTCAGTTACGTGCTTTGTCTTGCGCGTTGTATTAGTGTGTCAGTTACGTGCTTCGTCTTTCGCGTTGTGCTAGCGTGTGCAGCGTAGTGCAGCTTCCATATGCACGACGGTTGCTCATGGTCATCGACGTTGGTAGTCGTGATGGAGGAGACGTGCCACCAGGCGTCAGCGTGGGTGCATCAACGCCTAAGGGCGCTTTAGCCACAAAACACCAATAGACATTATATATCAATGTGCAATAAACATTACACTACTTCTGTGAAGACACGTTTCACTTTCGTGTTCTATACCGATTCCTATATAAGAGGGATCAACCACATTTTTTCTTACTTTCCTGCCAACCTTCCTGTCTTCCTTCCTTCCTTCTATCTTTTCTTTTTATTTCACTTTTTCTTCTTGATTTCTTTCGTCTGTCTTCAGGTACTGGGCATACGAGCAGGCACTGGACAGGCTGCTTTGGAAGTTGGACTTCCACGAGATACAAATGCGAGGAGGTCCCACGGTGCATCAGCAGGCCACCAAGACGGTATCGTGCGCGGTACGTTCCGAAAGTATGGAGCCGTGCGTATACGGAACGCTGAAAAGAGCGTGCGCGGTTCACCACACCAGACGATAAGCCACGTCTGGTGTGGTGAACGATGGGATACACTAACTGAGGGCCACTGAAGCTGCGCGTCTAGAAGACTGAACCACACGAAAAGACCGAGTCGTGAGTGTCGGCGAACCGTCCACTCTACAAGTGGAATTTTTACATTTCTGTAAGGAAGTGCACGTGATTATGAACGTGCGCGTGCACGTCAGATAGTGTTGTACACTATTTTTGCGAAACTAAATCTATGCAGAAAACATGATGCTTTCATCGCTTTTGTACTAATTAATATTGGAATGGGATAGGATCCGAGGCTATGTGAGGTATAGACATGTAAGTATGACTTATATACATGTATAATATACGTATGTCTGTATATGTGCATGTGTTCATGTATTTCGATTTGTGCATAACTTGTTCTGTCAAAATAAATACTACTATCCTACTAATCTGAACCCATGCCCTCTCTCTCTTAACTTTCCGATCCCCCTCCTCATTCGTTAAAATCCCATACTTTCCTTCCGCACAGGACTTCTGGCGCTGAACGCTATAGTGTCGCGGTGTTTCAAATTTTTTATAGTTACCAGGGCAGGCTTCTAACCTCTCAAGCTATAACATATCTGCCTCTCTCAAACTTCGAGGGATGAATGCTGCTCGCACCAAAGCCCGTGTTAATTCCCACGTGTCTGGCGCGTCACTCGCAGAGCCACGGCGCCAGCGGTCTCTCCGACAACAACAGCGGCTGCGACGGCCTCGCGCCGGCGCCGACGTCATCGCAGCTTTCGCTGTCGTCACAGCCCGAGTTCCGCTACTCGCAGCTCTACGCTCCGGTGGGCGTCTACCGGGGCCGCCTGTGCGCCGTCAAGAGGATCCGAACGAGGTCGCTGCTACTCACGCGCACGCTCAAGAAGCAGCTCAACATGGTGAGGTGCTTGTGAGGTTGCCAGCGCAAAATAAAAGGGAGCACAAAAGTAAAACACTTGCACCGCAAGCGCTGGTCGTTAATAATAATAATTTTTAAAAATCCGCTTCCATTCCACTCTATGAAAATAAATGTTCAGCGAAGCTGTTGCCGACGTTAGGCAAGCACAAGCGACGTTAGGCGGCGTTACAGAAGCCCCGCCACCACATGCGACGTACGTCACGCGCACGTGCGCGGAAGTGCAGCCGGCACCCTCATTCTTCTAGGCCCTCCGCCAAGCGCAAGTGCCTTACTGAACGAAATTAATGTTTATAAGTAAATTGCGTCAGAAAATGCGTAAAGAACTACTTGCACACAAGCTGCAGACATGATTGTATTATGAATATACGAGAAAACATAATTCTGTTACGCGGAAACTCAAAGACAAAGCCCTTTTTTTCAGATGCCGTTACAGGTCTGTCTGGGTGACCGCGGCCTCCAGGTGGCGGTACTGTTTTTCGATGAGTCGACGAAAAATCCCGACCAACTATAGGGTTAGCTTCACTGTAAAAATTCTGTCGCATCTTGGGGAATTTCGCAATGTTCCCTCCATTGGAAGTATCGTTATGGGAAGCCAAACCTAGCTGCATCAGCATTTGAAATCAAACCCTCACTGTAGGATGCCGGAGTTTCTCAAGTAAGCTATGCGCAGTAGCATTATTTTTACGAGCACCGTACACCCCAATCGCTGTAACTTAATCAACATGCACACCTAATGTACATTATTATGCACGGTAACTTCAAAATATAACTTAGAAAACAACGACCTTGGGGTTTTAATTAGCCTTCGTCGATTCTGTCGCTCACGTTTAACGAGGTAACGTTGCAATAAGTTCAAAAATGAACAAAACTGCGAATATCTGGCGCCTAATAAAGGCTATACTGCAGTGGAGGTGCATGTGCGACTCTCTCCGGGCCTGTACGCAAGGGTGCTCAAAAAGTGCCACGCAAGTGTATATATTGAGTCAATTGGGTTGTCGTCTAAACTATGACTCACGGACGTTGTCTCATCAAGACTATGATTTTCTTTTCTTTTGCATTTACCGTCTACCTTAATCGCATCTGACACTTACTCTACTGCTGATAACATCACAAGACATGGATTTTTTTTTCTTCTTTTTCTTCTGCCCACATTCTTCTAGGGCATTTCTTCTCATTCGTCCAATTCCCTACAAAGTAGCTTGTAGGCGTAAATACGCTGTCTAAACACTCTGATTTTTCAAGAAAGCGTATTCTCTCTCTCTCTCTCTCACGCAAGTTCATTCACGTCTTTTCATCCCCTTTCAATATTTCTCTTGCTGTGCCCTTGTTCCAAACAGCTCCGCGACCTTCGGCACGATAACCTCTGCTCTCTGGTGGGCGTGTGCGTTGAGCCTCCCAACGTGTGCGTCGTCACCGACTACTGCAGCCGGGGAAGCCTGCGCGACCTCCTGGACAACGAGGACATCCGCCTGGACAACATGTTTGTCGCCTCGCTCGTCGACGACCTCGTGCGGGTGAGCCGCGAGGACTATAACTATCGATGTAACAGCCTTCGAGCTCGCTGAACGCCCTCAGCAAATGACGATGCAGGAAAAACAAAAAACAAAAACAAAGCTCGACCACCAGAGCAGATAAACGGAAAACGTTGCCTGGCCTTTCACTAAGCTTTATATAATTTATATATATGGACCTAAGTAAGAGCTCAAAATTAGCCCGTGTCTATACGTCAGGTATACTATCTTGTATGACTTATAGCAAATCAGCACATCATCTAGCTCATATACCACCAGGATGGATTTGCTCCACAGTAGGGCCATGTAGCGGTCTTATGTCTGTAAGACGCTATAGAAAAACTGCGAAATGGGCATCACGGAGTTTTCCTTTGTCTCTACCCGCTCAATTGCCTTTACCGTCGGAGGTATCGGAATTTACTACCTTACGCCAGAAAAGGCGACGATTGTGAACATATATGCACATATTTCTCAGGGAAGCTAGAAAATGTGTGGACCATGAGGGGAATTGGTGAATTGCTGTGGCATCTTTAATCAAGTGGACCTACTTCGACAAGCACGCTTGTCTGCGTCTATAGCTTCTGACAAAGACAGTGGGCAAAGAACGTCTCCAATCGTTCATGCGTTGGCACAGACACTCCACCCGGCCGTGATTGCTGCTAGATCTCACTAAGACGTGTGCACCTTCTAAAACGTTAAGGCCGGCGATTAGATAACGCACTGTTTTTTTTTTTTTCTTATTTGGATGCAACCAACGTACAACTTCACTAACTTGAGTTCAATAACAACTTCGCGATGCCCGCTTAGCAGTTTCTTCTTCAGGGTGTTACAAACATATGTGACCACCATACGGCCTGACCAGTGGCGTAGCCAAGGGGGGGGGGGGGGGTTCAAACCCCCCCCGAAATTTTTTGCCCCCCCCCCCCCCCCCCCACTAACCCACCCTTTTCTCTCGCCGCTTCGCGCTGACATATTTCAAGAAACCGGTGCTACTTTCACACTTTCATTCCTGGGCGCTTCTGTTTGGGTTGGGAATTTACGGCGAATCATGTCTGCATATGGAAAAAAACTGTCACGGTGTTTGTCAAGGCCTTGACACTCTGTGAGGTTTTGGGCGCGAATGTGGCGGCCGCATTCTGAAACAACAAATGCGCAGCAAATGAAGCAAGAAATGCGGCAGCCGCATTTTAGATGAAGGCGAAAATGCTCGAGGCCCGTTTACTTAGATTTAGGTGCACGTTAAAGTCCCCAGGTGGTCGAAATTTCCGGTATACATTTCCGCCGCTTCCATTCAGGTGCCGGTTAGGCCACGTTCGCGTAGGAACTTGGTCTCGAAGCTGTCGGAAGCGGCAAAATCTTGCAAAAATCCGCCCGACTAGGCGGCAAAACAGGCAGAAAAACAGGCAGCGAGCCAAATTGGTCTCGGACCGATTTTTTCGCCATGGAGAAGCGGAAACGCGGCGGAAAGTCGTTCTGCTCGACCGGAAGCTACACTAGCATGTAAACTTCCGGTCGTAACATTGAACATGGCACCAAAAGTGTAGGCTGTAATGCTGATCGACGCGATCAAGAACCACCCCTTTCTCTACGACAAGAGTGGCACTCAAACGTACTGTCAGCAATACTCGCGATAGTATTCAACGTCGCGCGACAGGAGGTGCGGCAACGAAGCCTTGGCGTGACCCAACTTCTTACACTTTTGCAAAGCCAGGCAAACCCACCACTGCCGTTTCCGAGGTTTTCTTGTCTTCCGTTTATTCATTGTCCATTTCTAGAAAACAAGTAGGTAGAAGTATAAAAGCCATTTCTTCTTCCACTTCCATGGAAGACAATATTTAGGCAGATTCCTCGTTGGCGCTCCATAATTCTCCTCGCACGTGCACGGTATGTTGCAGAAGTCGCGGGGCGCTTTTCTCGTCGCGACGATAGATTGGGAGCGTAGGTCTCACGTAGGACGCGCAGGCTTCGGCGAGCCTCAACACATGGGCCAGCCGGGGTTTTAGCTTTGGTGTTCCCGTTGCCGCTTTCGTGACCTAGAGGCGCCGAACATAATACGAAATGATGAAATGTTATTACAACTTGTAAATAAAAGCTATTAAAGAAATATAATCACGCCTAGGCGCCAACCTGTGACACAGCGCTACCGCGCCCGTGTGAGGAGAATTACAGAACACCAACGAGGAACTTACCGAAGGTCGAAGATGACACGCGAAATTGCGCAAGATTATCACTTTTGATGACGGTTGGGTCAGTGAGTGAACATACCGCTCGAAATAATGCGATATTGAGCGCCACCACGCCGACAAGCGTACGCAGACTAGATGGATGTGGACGAAAACGGCAGCGCGGCCGCGGTGGTAGCAAAACAAATGTGAACTTGGACATGCGCGGAAAAGATTTTCCGGCCGCTTTGGCCTCTCCACCCGCTTGCCGCTTCCCAAATGCGAACGTAGCCATAGTCTGCAGCGCAAAACGTCTCTCGTTTGCGATTGCGCCCCTACGGCAGGCTGGTAGTTACTGTTGTGTTGCTGAATCCCAAACCAGCAATTACGAAAGGCTGGTAGTTGCTGTTGTGTTGTGGAATCCCAAACCAGCAATGTACACACGAAAGGGTTGATGCCAGCAGTGAAATTCCACCGACTCGCAACAGAATGCACGAAACAGACAGCCGACAAGCATGGATTACTGCTGTGCGCAGTACAGCGTAAGTAAAGTCTTGTTGCAGGCGCTCACAGTTCTCGTCGGAGTTCACGCGTCCTGAGAAATTGATTATGTGCACTATGCACTGAACAAGACCGGAGTTCATTCCTGCATCACTAGTACACCAATCAGTCGAGATTCTGTGAGGTACAAGGCCACTTCCTGTTTGCACCGGCCTAAGTGAAGCAGAAATGGCTCGCACGCACTACTTAAAATGCGTACACATGCCATAACTATGCAGTGCGGTGAAATATTCTGTACAATTCTGAATCTGTTGACGTAAAGGCAAATGACGGCTGCACGCTCGCACACAGCGGAAGACACAGCGGCCCATGCACTTGCCGCAAGAAATGCAAGGCGACGAAAGCTTCGTAAAAAAAAGCATTACTCGTTTATGCGCGTATTTAAGTTTTCTAGCGCAAAGACGCAGCGAACAAGCTATTGCTATGGGAGTAGGTATAGCCTGGTAACACGTGCATTTTCACATGTATAGCCGTCCTTGACCTGTGAAACGCACTTCGCCCCGACGAGGACGACGCCATCTACGCTTAACGGAGATTAACAATTAATGATGTCTTCTCCGGTCGGGCGGGTCGTCTCAATGATGCGTTTTCGAAGACTGGTCCACTCAGTGGCGCGATGAGAGACGGTTGCTCCAAACTCCCACTGTACCTGTCGTACTTACTGTATTTTACTGAGCTTACATTACTTTTTACTTAATTTCTTCACAAGCACACAGTGCCACACACACACGCGAGGGGGGGGGGGGGGGGGGGTCCCATGTCTTTGATATACATGCATAGAGTGTGCTTAAACTACCGATACTTATTATCGATCACGTCACGTAGTGGAAAGCAGACGCTTGCCCCCCCCCCCCCCTCCGGTCGGGCCGATGAACCCCCCCCCCCCCGAAAAAAATTTCTGGCTACGCCCCTGGGCCTGACTGTGGATGAGATTCTGCCTGGAGCTGTGTGCATGGTTACATCGGGGATCTGGCCTCATTTAGAACCGCTTTGACCCGCAGATCGTCTGTGAGAAGATTCATCATCACTCGTACATCCTCTTGGTGGTTCAGGGTATGCTGTTCTTGCACGAGAGTCCGGTGCGCAGCCACGGCGACCTGCGCTCTGCCAACTGCCTCGTCGACAGCCGCTGGGTCCTCAAGGTGGCCGACTTTGGACTGGCCCAGATCAAGCACAGCGCAGGTGACGACGGTCACCATGGCAGCGGCCAAAGACAGTCCAAGGAACACAGCTGAGTGTCACTTGTTCATACGGGGAAATGTGGGGAGAATTACGAGGGAACGAGACCTGCACGTTTAGCGCAGGAAGAAGCGCATTCTCCTTCTTTACCGTTCACTGCATACGGCGGCCGCCCGCACTTTACCAGAGCTCTGAACCTGCACCATACCTATTACCTTCGCAATATATGGCCTCACTGAGGAGAAGATCTTCCTTAGCGGTGTGTGTACCGCGATATCACTACAGCGGGCTCTGACCTCATTTAAATCCATCTTGGTCAACATGGCCTGCAAAAAAGGTTCATTTTACAGAGGATTCTTAATTTAAACCTGGCCAAGAATAATCGGTGTAGCCTATAACAAAGGTAAACTCTTTTGTCGGAGAGGTGGCACTGAACCAAGGCATCATCTAGTCTTTGCTCTTGTACAAGTATCCGTCCACATAACGCTGATTATTCTCACATGTATTTCCTCACGCGGTGTAAAGCTAAAGGGCTGTCACGGTTGCAACCACTTCGCTTTTGACGAAGTAGCCAAGTCATTTCCTAGTAAAACTGCGGTTTCGTCTTCTGGTTTGAACGGACAGCAAGGTCCACGTTTTCTTCAAGTGTTTAGACACCGTTTCGATATTTAGACACCATTTAGCGGTATCTTGGGTTGGTTCGTCGTGCTTCGTATGTGCATTATTATTTAAATTCTATTTGTGTTGAATTCGCACTTCTTTTCGCGTGTATTAAAAGAGAAAAAGAAATGGAAGAGTTAAATAAGGAATTAAGAATAGATAGACAGGCAGACAATAGATAGATAGATAGATAGATAGATAGATAGATAGATAGATAGATAGATATATAGATAGATAGATAGATAGATAGATAGATAGATAGATCTAACCAATGCAGGACTTCTGTGGCGCGCTCCTGAATTGCTGCGTGACCCGGAAGCACCACCGGAAGGGACGCCACGCGGTGACGTCTACTCGTTTGGCGTAGTGCTCTTCGAGATGCTCGCCAGGTCGGGACCTTTCGGCAAGACCACGCTCACAGACAGCGGTAAGCCTAAGTATTCTTCAACAGCCGCTCTCGTATTCCTCGTCCTCATCCGGCACCATTTTCACCAAGGCTATATATAGGTCACAATATTAATTGTCACGCGAGGCCAGGATTGCCGATCATGCTTACCATCACTTCCATGACATGGACGCGCGATGCCCTATCTCGAAGTCCTTGAGCAAGCAATGGCCTCCGAGATTTACGCGCGCCAGCTTGCAAAACTATCCGGCGCGCGCAACTCTCGGAGGTCATGACTCATGAGCAAGCGCATCTAGTTCACAAAGCTGCCACGTGGTGTCAGCTTTGTCAGCTTGAGCACGTGGTGCCGCGTTATCACCATAGAGCTTCCTGCAAAAATCACTAGAGAGAAATGTGGCGCTAGTGTCTACGAGTTGCCAGTATGGCTGCTCAGCTGGCATGACAATTAATGATGGGTAGTGCATAGGGTTGCCTAAATTTTGTCAGTGTGGCTTCAGACGGCTTTATGATATTGCAAATTAATCCTTTTCAACAAATATTGCTTTATAAATGCAACGATTCGGAGTGATTAGGCGCGAGCGCGGAGACTTATATATTGCCTTGATGTATTGAGAAAATTATGACTGCGTGGAAATGTAAAAAAATATGGCAGTTTCGCCCGAAGGGCGAAGCATTGACTGCAATAGCAAGGTTCGGCGTTGAGATTGGACTTCTCGGGCGTTGTTCTAGCTATACGCGGGTCCGACTGACGGGGACGCGATATACGCGGATGCCCCAAAATTTCTGGCCCCCTTAGAAGCTTTACCACGCTGTGTAGAATTTTTTGCAGAACCACAGAATTTTTTTTTGAAAGACAGTGTTGTCGAAGTTTCGTGTGCCCGAAAGGGACCTTTTTTCACATATCTGTAAGCTGGCTGCCTTGCTAAGCTGATTGGGCCCGGCGAGTCCTGTCACCTGCGCCACTTTCGCGCAGAGATCTTGGAGCGCGTCCGGCGCCCTCCTCTCCGCCAATCAGTGACGGACGGCGAGAAGGAGCAAGAGGAGTCTCCCTTCAGGCCCCCGCTGTCTCAATTGGCCGGGCCGTGGGACGTGGAGTACGTGCGCGCCCTGCTGACCGAATGCTGGGCTGAGGCGCCCGACCAGCGACCGGACTTCAAGGCGGTGCGCGCCAGGCTAAGGCACATGCGTCGGGGACTGTACGTTCATATAGTGCTTTTTTAGCTGCACCAAATATTTAGAACTGTCTCTGGCTGATAGAACAATTCTAGCCCATGATCTAAATTGCCGTATAGACTCGCGTAAGGGCCGCATTTTTTTTCACAATCTCGACAAGGTGCGGCCCTTACATGGGACCGAACCTTTTGGGCAAAATGGTGCCGGCCCAGCCGGTGACACGCACACCCCGGATCTTGTGTAGGCACCGGCTCTGACCATCTAGTAGCGGTATGCGGAAGTACGCAGCGCGCGAAAATTCGCCGATGCTCGCGCGCGGCGTCGGGGTACCGAACACGATTGCTTCTACGTTGGAAATCTTTTTCTCAAAATTTCGGGCTGCCATGTTTGGGGTGCGGCCCTTACACGAGTCTATACGGTACTCGGTGAAGCGGCCATTACTTCACCGAGAAATCAAAATGCTTAATTGAATCGTTAACTTAATTACGCTAATTAACTTCTTAATTAATAATTATAGGGCACATATATTAATCTACAAATTGTAGCTAGAGAGATTGCAAGGCGTACCCACTTGGAAGGAATTCTCTGGACTGCACGCGTTTTCAGTTATTAATTTTCAAAGTGTCCGAAGTTCTTGCACACGCAGATCTGTTGACGGACACGAAAAATGCATAGAACCCTAGCCATTGACAGCTTCGCTGAAAAAGTAACTATATAAATGCCAATGCATTTCGTCGGACCGTTTGAAAATTAATATCTCGAAACTGGTGCAGACCTGAGAATTCGTTCCAAGTGGATACGCCTTGCGAACTCACCGGCTGTAATTCGTAGATTGAAGTTTGTGCCGTAAACGAATTAATGAAAAAGTTGATTAGTGCAATTATGTTAATTATTCAACTAAGCCTTCTGATTTCTTGTAGAACTAATGGCCGCCTCATCGAGTAATTTAGATCAAGGGTTAGAATTGTGCTATATACCAGCAGGAAATTAAAAAAAAAAACTTCGTGCAGCTAAAATAACCTATATATATACTTTGCGTGTTATGCACACTACATGAACATGCACCACACGCGTGTCGGGAATGCAATAGACCCTGTGCGCTGTAGATTAAAGTTATTTGTCATGGTGATGATCATGATGAATAAAATGATTACGATGATGCTGTGGCGATGATAATTTTGTGATCATTTCTGTGAGAATTTTTTTCCCTCTTCGCTTCGGTCGTACCAGCAAGCCGAGCATCGTGGACAACATGCTGTCCATGATGGAGACGTACGCGACCAACCTGGAGGCTCTGGTGGACCAGCGCACCGACCAACTGGCACAGGAGAAGCGACGCGCCGATGCACTGCTGTATGAGATGCTGCCCTAGGCAAGTAATGTGTCCACGACTCTTACGGGTCTCATCTTGTAATCTTTAATCAACACGGCCCTGAAGCGTTTGCATCACCTAAGCACACATATGTGTTTACCAGAACAAGCTGTACACTTGGAGACAAACGGGCATGGTAACTAGAATGCATACTAATGTAAGCAACTTGTTCTGAGTTGCAGGACGGTGGCCGACCAGCTGAAGCGTGGAAAGAAGGTCGAGGCGGAGAGCTTCGACTCGGTCACCATCTATTTCAGCGACATCGTGGGCTTCACAAGACTGTCGGCGCTGAGCACACCCATGGAGGTCGGTGTATCAACCACTATCTAAACGCTTCCTAACCTTTTCTTTTCATTTTTTTTAAATGAAGCTTTATTCGCCTCTTCCACCAACTTCGACGGTGCTGGCCTTGCACGATGTGGGTCACGAAGGGTCAGGGCTCGAACTATCCTTTTTGACCATGTGATACGGGGTGGTTGACTGGTGGGCTCAGTTCAACAGGGTGATTTAGAACGTGCGCCTTCGGACGTGAGTTCAATCTGGTTCGTAAGCACGACGTGGAGCAGGGTCAATAGGCATCGAATAATGCCTCGAAACGCGAGTGCACGCCTGCTCCCGAACGCATGAGGCGTAGCTACGCAGCGATCAAAAAACAGCATGCGAACGGCTCTCGTGTCGTTGACTATAGTGCAGTCAAGTGCTGTGACAAACACACATTGCAGGTCGAGTTCTGTTCGGTGTATGCGCAACGGACACTATAGCTTCTCTCCGACGTGTCTGCGGTGTTGGGAGCGCGCCACAAGTTTGCGGTGAGCAAACTTGCGTTAAATTTCCCGATGTAAACGTGTCCAACGTCGTCCTGTCTCGTATATGACGGCAAGTGAAAGTTGAACAAGAACAGCGTTCCTCGCGAACACGAAAGGAGTTCCTCTCAAACCGCTCACCCAGCGCGTGCGATCCGCGATTTTTTAAAATGATAATCTATATATCTCATAGCAAAATAGCATGAGAAGCTATATAAGGACAGCACAATGACCAATGGAACGAAAGTTGATAAGCGTAACACTGAGAGACAGGACGTGGACACTACGGGTTAGGAGCTAACGGGGGTAGCCGATTTTCTAGTTGACGTTAAAAGGAACAAATGTAGTTGAGCAAGCGATGTAATCCGTACAGCAGGTGACGGATGGTATCTTTAGAGTAACAGATTTGGTGACAAGGGATTGACAACGCAGTTCAGTCGATTACGCAATCCATATGTAATTGGAGATTGCTGGGAGAGGTCTTCGCCCTGCAGGGGACATAAAGCGGGCTGTTGTCGATGACGATGCCACAGTTCTTCGCCGCATGCCGCCGTGCGCGACGCAGGTGGTGGAGCTTCTGAACGACCTGTACACGTGTTTCGACGCGGTGATCGAGAACTACGCGGTGTACAAGGTGGAAACCATCGGGGACGCCTACATGGTGGTCGGCGGGCTGGCGCGCCACCCGGGCGTCGCGCACGCCTCCCAGGTGGCGTCCATGGCACTGCATCTGCTCAGGATTGTGCGTCACTTCCGCATCCGGCACAGGCCGGACGAGACGCTCATGCTTCGCGCGGGATTACATTCGGGTGAGCGCGCGACACGATCAAGTTTCACGCATATTCACAAGACAGAAAAAAACCCTACGTGAACGGAAACGACATCCAACAAAATAAGATGTGAAAGATATTGTCGTCTGAGAGTATCACGAAGCTACATACGAAAGGAAATCCCATTTGGATTTCTGCAGACTTCTCAGATGAGATGTGTGTTGACGTTTTGATAATGAAGATAACGTAACCATGTCATGGCGGCCATGTTAACTTACATGTTACTCGCGATATAAAATCGTGACACCTTTTTTTTATTAATCTTTTTGTCACGGTGGGTACAGATTCTTGCAGTGCATTCAATACAGGAGCCACAAAATGACGTTTGGAAAGCGGACAGCGCTGTTAGTCGGAGGCGTAGCATTAAGGAGATTTAGAAGAGGCAGCGATTCTTACAGTATAATGCGTGTGTTCTGAATGTCCTTAAAAATGAATTCATAGAGAGAACACCTGCCTTGAAAGCTGGTTTCCCCGTACCAATAAACTGTGTGCAGGAAAGCCCGCTTTAGCAGTTGCCTTTATCTTATTGCTTGGGCCGATATGTTGTAGCGATGCCTTTTCCTATGCTTTCCTTTTCGCGCTATGCCAGTGGTCAGAGTGACTCTCCTCACGCGCTATCAATGGGATCAGCCGGCCTTGAACGGTGGATGATAAGAGTGGCATAGAAACGGGCGAAAGGCATGGTTACACAATCGGCTGTCACAATCGCGGCCACTGTGACAGCCTACACAGGCATTGGTAATGTCTGTCTCGAGGGTATACGGTAATAGTGAGTGTGTCGTCAAAAATCAAATAAAAGAATAAATGCATAAAAGCATATATTTGAAACAACAGAATATCGTACCTTATGTGTTCAATAATTATACTACGTATATAACGTGAGCAGGGAAACCTATTTAGCCCGGTGAACAGGAGCGATCGTGCGCTGCTTCACAACTACCTGCTTTTCTCGTTTTATTATATTTTTTTTTCCTTGAAAGTTTCGCCGACACCATAGCTAGCAATAGCGCGTGACCTCTCCGCTCTAAATTATTGCGACATTGAGTAGCATCCCGAGCAGGCTGCCCAAAACACCCAGAACCTACGCATCATAACTTACGAACTTAAACTCGTGTAACAGCATCAAGTCGAACAATGTCTTCCTTTTGCCAAAGTGACTCATGGCATACCATGTGGCCTTCGACCTTTGAAACTAGACCCAACAAATCTCATGCGTACTGCAGGTCCTGTTTGCGCCGGAGTTGTAGGCAGAAAGATGCCTCGCTACTGTCTCTTCGGCGACACGGTCAACACCGCTTCCCGAATGGAGTCCACGGGAACACGTGAGTCTTTCGCGAGGCGCAAGAGCTGCCCGTAAGTTCGGGAATAAATTTTTCTCGCCTGTCTGAGCGATCTTTGAAGAATATTACGGGTTTCCTAAGTATAGCTCTTCCACAGCAACGTCGTACGTAATTATATAGTTACTTGTAGCCGCGGCTGGTTTTATAAGTTTTCTGGTTTCCCTTAGCGCAATTTAGGAAAACGTCCAGCTACTCCATCTATTCGAATGAAATGTTAATAGTACGAAGGACGTATGATGAGCCATAGCCTGCAGTGGTGATCCCAGCGAAATCCAACGTGTCATGGCTTTGAACAGAATTGCAGAGGCTCCCAAATTTGCTGAGCGACTTTCGTGTTCTGCCTTCATGGGGCAGCGAATGAGGGTCCTGTATTCACAGAGCAGTTCTTACGATCCAGCAGTTCGGAAGGTCAGGAACCCTGCAGTCGTGACAGTTAAGCGTAGTACTTGAGAACATAACCAGCCGCAACGACGTTCTTACGAAAGAGAGGCTACATATATGAAGTTAATCTGTATAAGTAAATTGACGCTTCTACAACGGCAAAACGACCATTTTTTTTAGTGAGAGGAGACTCAGTAATCTATAAAAGACTCTAGAACGAAAGTGGATGGCGACACTCTTCTGAATTAAGTGCTCGCTTTAGCTCGCCGTGACGTGATGAATTTTTGACAACGTATACAATCGAACCCGGATATATCGAACCTACATATAACAAAATATTCCGTATAACGAACAGCACTAAAATCCCCTTGAAAATTTTTGTATAAAAGGTTTATCTTATATATCGAATTACCTTTATATCGAACTGTTTGTGATGCCCTTCAGATTCGGTATATCCGGTTTCGGCTACAGGTAATTCGATATATAAAACAAATTTTTATTCAAGAGATGTCAAGGGGATTTTACTGCTGTTTGTTATACACAATAATTCTTTATATCCGGGTTCAACTGTAGATGAGTCCAGTGAAAGTTTTTATCGTTAAAGAACGGACAACAGTGCATTCTAATTTAACTAAGAAACTCAACCTAGCAATTTTCAACGCGTTTTCCTGCTAAAGAAAACGTGCGCTCAAGTAGGAGCAAACACTGTAGTGTGTTTCAGCCAACTCGTGCCAAACCTTGAAAATCCACACGTGTGTTACAAGGATGCAACCTACTTAGTATTGTTCACTGGCCTCTTGAGTAACTCAAGGTACTTTTTAACTATTTTATTTTTTTGAACTAACTCGTAAAGCATTGCTTTACACGCAAAATATTGAACGCAGCTAGAAGTTGGGAGAAATACCAAAACAATTTCTTTCCGTGGTGATAGTTGCTGTGTGCTTAATTTTTCCAGGCTGCAAAGCAAGCACACGGGGTTTAAAAAAATAGCACCACGTAACTATAGGCGCTTGCACGCAGCAGCACAAGTGTCCTTAAATATGCTACAAACATATTGTAGACTCTGCGCGCAGACCAAATGTATCAATAAACTGCAAGCCAAAACTGATAGACGATGGCCACACCCGTTGCCTCCGATAAATTGCCATCCACCGCCAAATCCATCTCGGCCTTTACGATGTCATTCAAGAGCAAAAATGTTGACAGAGCTTAACGAATTACCATGCGTTATTCATCACATATCCCATGCGTTATCCCATCACATATCTCCGTTTGCTTTATAGCTTTAACAGACAAGGTATGTCGGCAAAAGTGCGAGCCAATTAAGGCCATTGTATTCAATCCATATCCGTCGCTCAAGGCCTGTTTATGCCTTGATCATTCGTTGGTAGAATGTTTGAAGACGCTAATGTCGCTGCATCACGAGCGTCCAGTCGATCACGCGGCACTGTATAAAACCGCTACGTCACAGTTATGTAACGGCCCTGGTGTTGCGGCGGGAAGCTTATAGAAGGTAAGGTTGAATTTTTTTCCTGATATGAAACTTTTCCCGCCAAATTAATGAATACAAGAGCAGTGAAAGAATTATTTGCGCGTTTAAAACTGATATACTGTCGCGATGTAGATATCAGGGCCAGGATAGCAGGCAATGCAGCGATTATATCTCCATGCTATTCCTTATTGCGCTCTGTCACTGGTCCAAGCGGCGCCCCGTTCACATGCCCCGACCAGTTGTGAACGGTGGATGATAACTGAACGGAATAGAATCGAGCGATAGGAATCTGTGTATTATACAGACCGTGGTTGGGTAAGACACACCAACGTAGTGTTCAATATTCACGTAGCATAAGGGCACTTCAACATTGCTAGGAAGGGGCCCTGTCTACAAGTAAAAAACTTGCGTCTGAGCACCAGAACTTTCGCAATAGCAGAACTACTAATCGTAACCATCGCTTTTCATACATTTCAAAGTACCTATAGCCAGTCATTTGTCAGCATAGTGGCAAATTGGTAGTTCGTCTGGAGGGCACGTTGTTCATTGCAGCGCTCAAGATCCACTGCAGCGAGAGCTGCAAACAGCTCCTGGACAAAGCAGGAGGGTACATCCTGGAGGAACGAGGACTAGTCTATGTTAAGGCAAGGTTTTTCGTTATGTTCAAGATATCTTCAGTTTTGTTTCAAACTTCCACTGATTAATAACATTTTTGGAGAGCGTAGACTTTTCCGATTATGCAGGAGCCACGATATGGAATTCTTTATCACTGCAGCATTAAAAATAATATGTACTTTGTAAGCTATGCTAAACAATAGATTAAGTGTGCCACATCTATTTCACCCTTCTAAAACAAAGGTGTTTCTGTATCATATGCTTTCCTATTACTATTCTTTGTATTTGTGTTGGTGATGTTATCTATAAGGCATTTGTATCGAATTGTATTACAGCGTATTAACTTTTGTTCCTCTACAAACATAATAAAGCTAACACGTGCCTGTATCATATAACATTCTGGTATTTTTACATCGGGCCCATTTTATGCTCTATTGGCAAGGACCCAGGTGGTCGCTATGCTAACTCCCGACTGAATAAAATTCTTCTCCATGCCTTACACAAACACAGTCCCGTGTCTCAGCGCTTCAGTCTATTAATTGAATTGAATTATGGGGCTTTACGTGCCAAAACCATGATTCGATTATGAGGCACGCTGTAGTGGGAGACTCCAGATTAATTTTGACCGCCAGGGGATCTTTAATGTGACCCAAATGCACGGGAAACGGGCGTTCTTGCATTTCACCCCCATCGAAATGCGGCCGCCGCAGCCAGGATTTGCCACTGCGGCAGGTTGTGTCTATTAATTCATACTACCCTGCATGAAGAGAGAGCCCATCTACCATGTGTATCAGCTAACATTAGCCATACTGTTCAACAAAAGAAAAGATTTAAAAAACATGGTGAAAGTTACAACTATAAGATATACGGTGCTCATTCATCAGAGGCCTGATGACGGAAAGTCATAGATCTTAAAATTATATCTTGGATCGTGTTTCTAATATCTTTTATTTTGTTGAACAGCTTGGGTAACGTTAGCCGGGTCACCCTATGTGGATGATTAACACCACACTTACTGGTGTGCTGTATCTGCAAATCAAAGTTCCCTTTAAATGTTCTTATTTTGTGTTTTGCATACCGTTGTCTCCGTTCTTGTCTACATTCCAGCAATTTCTTCCTCATGTCAATGCTAGCTGCTGGTATAAGTATACGAGGGTCAATACCCAGCTCTTCATACAATTATGTCACATGTAAAGTGGCAGAGACAAGAGAGCTGTTTGCACATATCTGCAAGAGAAGGTTCACCGGTGACAGAAATGCGAGCTCAGCTCGTGGCACATTGACATCTCCTCTGTTGGTGACCCTGATCATGAGAAAGAAATTTACAGAACAATAAAATTGGGTTGGAGTGCGTACGGGAGGCATTGCCAAATCCTGACTGGGAGTTTATTACTGTCATTGAAAAGAGTACAATCATTGCATTCTACCAGTGCTAACATATGGGGCAGAAACTTGGAGGTTAACAAAGAAGCTCGAGAACAAGTTAAGGACTGTACAAAGAGCGATGGAACGAAAAATGTTAGGCCTAATGTTAAAAGACAGGAAGAGAACGGTGTGGATCAGAGAGCAAACTGAGATAGCCGATATTCTAGTTGACATTAAGCAGAAAAAGTGGAGCTGGGCAGGCCATGTAATGCGTAGGATGGATAACCGGTGGACCATTAGGGTTACAGAATGGATACCAAGAGGAGGGAAGCACAGTCGAGGATGGCAGAAAACTAGGTGGGGTGATGAAGTTAGGAAATTCGCAGGCACAAGTTGGATTCAGCTAGCGCAAGACAGGGGTAATTGGAGATCGCAGGGAGAGGCCTTTGTCCTGCAGTGGACATAAATGTAGGCTGATGATGATGATGAATGGGTTTTTCTTGTCCATCCTTTTTATTACGCCGTAGTTGTCCAGCCACCTTCTCATCTTCAGCTGCCATTTCCCTCATAACACGGTAAAAAAGATACTGTCTATTGTGCTACCACTGGGAATTGAACTGATGCTGCTGCTGCAATGTACAGCTGCAAGCCACGTGCACTAAATACTGAGCCACTGTACAACACAAGCACTTAAACTTTCGTGCACGGTTCTGTGTGCCACGCCGAGTCTCAGTGAGTGTATTTCAGGTGCCCCAGGAGGCATTACAGTACCAGACAGAGACGACATTGTGCTGCATTGCAATGTAGTAGTTCTTGAGAAGATGGCGCTCACCCGCTGTGGGAACCAGCTGCTGTTGTAGAAAATCAGTTCAGCAATCGCGAACGAATGGCTGACGTTTGCCGATTGTTCTTGAGGCATTAGCATTAGGAGTGTGAAAAAGTGTATGTGTGTGAAGTGCGGGAAGCTGGTCACGTGGTAGAGGTGGAGAGGGGATGGGAGAGCTTAGATGAGTGTGTATGTATACGTACGTATATATATACATTATACATACGTACACATACACGCTCATCTAAGCTCTTCCGTGCGTTGCTCTATATATATATATATATATATATATATATATATGTACATATAGAGAGAGAGAGAGTGCCACGCATGGTGGTCTGCTCCAGACCACCGTCAGTTGCACTTTGCTCCTTGAAGAGGCAGGAAGTGTGTCGAGTGAGCTCCTGAACAACTCGGCCATGTGGTGAATGTGGTTAAAATCATGCATCTGGAACATCAAAGAGGTGTGACCTGATGCCAAGGCATTTCTCTTGCATTTACTGCTAAATCGCCATTGAATTTTGCATGCATTCTTGAATTTTTCTGTTCACATTGCTCTGTGCTTACTGCAGGGAAAAGGAGACATGCGGACATTCTGGCTCGAGGGTCGAGCATCGGGTGTCCGGTGCCGTTCGAGCACTGGCTTCCAGAACATTCAAAGCTGGTCAGGCACATACGACTCCCAGCCATCGGAGGGCAGTCATTCTTGCCCAGACCTGGGTGCGCCACCCTGGCAGGGCATCAGCTGAATCCCGGCACACCCATCAACACACGTTTAAATATAAACATGCTGAAACTAGTCGTATTTTTGTTGTTTCTGTGTTTTTCAGCATCAGTGCAAATGCTGCAATTGGTCATATGACAGGCAATTATTGCAGGAAGGAAGGAAGTTGACACGATGAAATTAACATCAGTGTTTGTCCTACAGGTTTAGGTATTAGTGTTTCTACCTATAAATGCCTTACAGCAACAGCGACAAGTTTCACACAAGTGACCTCAGATAGCCTGCCTTTAATCTGATCACCTGATTGTGCAAATGGAAGCAAGGGGAAGAATGTAATAGCTAAACACAACAATGTCACACAATATTAAAGTACACAGGCAATCATTCTTTATTACCTGCTTTGACAGTCAAACTGCATTCCTCAAAAACAGTTAGAAAATGCAGCCTGACAAAAGTGGTGCGCAGCAGTTGGGAAGTGAATGCCAATGAAAAAAGGCGTTCTTGTGATCTTACCAACACTGGCTGCGCGCATTCACCACAAGTGGCAACTGACCCCCTTCAGTCAAATGTCACATCATCTGCCACTCTTCCAGCTGGGCTCGGTGGAAAAACAATGTCACAACACAGTCAGTTTCATGCCAAATCCTTAACGCACCTCAGTCACAACTGAAACTCTGAAGCGGGTCATTTCTGCGCGGCTTCTTGCCGTACTTCCGGTTGCGTTCCTCGCGTGTCCTGGGGCGTTTGACGGGCTGCGGAGCCTTGGCACTTTCCTTCTGGAGACTGCGCTGCAGCGTCGGAGGGATGATGTAATCCGGGCAGTGCTTGAGGTGTGGCTGGTGCTTGATGATGTGCAGCGCCTTGTCATGGCGCAAGAGCTGCTTTTCCCTCGGGTTCTCCTCGAAGAAGGACTGCAGCTTCTGTGACGAGAGCATCTCCGTCTTGATCTCTTTCAGGCGTGCCTCTCGCACCGCGATTCGTGTCACGGCGCGGAAGGCGTCCTTGCTCCTGTACCGGAACGGTTCGATCTCTTCCATGCGAAACAGGTAGGGCTTGAGCGTGCCCTCAGGGAGTGCCTTCTGGACGGCTTCCAGCAGGTGGGCCTCCCGGTCCTTGACCAGTGACAGGGCCGTCCCCTTGCGGTCCCCACGCGCCGTCCGTACCCACTCGGTGCTGGTAGGCCTGCACGGTCGTCGGGAAGTCGAGGTTGATGACGTTCGCGACGTTCTGGAAGTCCAGGCCCCGGCACACGCCGTACTCTGGGTCCTGGTTGCGCTTCTTGCTCTTCTTGGGCGCCTTGTCTGGGGCTTCGATGCCCTTCTCGTCCGACGCGACCATGATCTCGTAGCGGCCCTCGTTGAACTGGTTCAGGATGAGGGCGCGCGACGCCAGAGGGAGCTCGGAGTTGAGCACGCAGCAGCGCACGCCGAACTGCTCGAGGAAGAGTTTGACGACGAAACAGCGGTCCACGGTGGTGACGAAGATCAGGGTCTTGCCCACCACGAGCCGAAGCTTGAACAGCGCGCACAGGAGGGCGAACTTGTCGTCCTCCTCGCAGCGGATGACGTACTGGGCGAGCCGCTGCTGGTCTTGCTCGCCTTCTTGTAGTTTCAGCGTCACCGCGTTGCGGAGCGCCAGCCGCTTGAGGTTCAGCACCTCGGGGCTGAGCGTCGCCGAGGTGAGCACCGTCTGGCACCGGTTGGGCAGTCGCGTCAGGCAGCTCGTTCAGGTCCTGCTCGTGTCCGAAGGAAAGCACGAGGTCTGCCTCGTCGATGACGAGCATTTCGAGCTTGAGCGTCAGGTGACCCGCCTTCAAGTGAGCCAGCAGCCGCGACGGCGTGCCAACGACTATGGCCGGCCGCTCGGCGAGCAGCGGCCGTTGGATGGCCAGGTCGGCGGTGCCAGATACGTCAACGCAACGCAACCACGTACCTGACAACTGGGAAACGCAGCGCGCTATCTGACTGCACAGCTCTTTCGTGGGCGCGAGGATGATGCCTCGAGTTGCGGCCTCCTGGTCGACGCGGTACTGCATCAAGCGATGGATCATCGGGAGGCAGAAGCCGCCCGTCTTACCGCTGCCAGTGCGGGCTCGAGCCAACACGTCCTTGCCTTCGAGGATGAGAGGCACGGCTTTCTCCTGGATGGGGGTCGGTTTGCCCCAGCCGAGCTTGGCGATGGCCTTGAGCAGGCGATCGTCGAGACCCATCTCGTGGAATTCGAGCTCTTTGTCCGACATGATCACAGTTGCTGGGTAGGCTTGCGCCGACAAAATATATGTCAGGCACACACTGCCCTACACAATGTGTGATGCACACTACGACGCACGCACGCACGTTGTCTACGACAGCTGCCTGCTTACGTCCGCATGCGGGCCGCCATGTTGCTTTCAAATAGTCCTAATTGCAACAAGCATCGACCAAAAGCACGTTTCCGCGTACCTCACGCCCAACGTAGGTGACGCTAGTTTACGCATAACATTACGCGGCGTTTTTATTAGAAACACTTCTTCAGAAGTACTATTATCTATTAATTTTTTGATTAACCAAAACACATAAAATTAAGACTGTTTATTTTTATACTTTTATGGGAGTGATTTGCGCATGGTGTCACTAAGCGTTTTCAGCGGCTTCTCAGCCGCTTCTTCCGCGGAGAAAATGATTCTCGGCATTTTTTGGCGTAGTAACCTTACGAAAAAGAAGTCAATAAAATTTCGTTACAACGCTTTGTGTCTGATGCTCCACGTTGCGCACATTGTTTACCTGGCTGGATAAGTTGCATAACGCGTGGCAAGGAGGGGAAAAAAAAGGGAAAAGAAACGTAAGGCAAGCAGCAGCCACCCCTTCCGTTAATTTTAATAGTATAGAGTGGTGCAGCAACATCAAACTGGTTTTGCGGAAAACCCGGTTATCGGTTATTCGAATTTGAAAACCGGATAACCGGAGCGATCGGTTATTCAGTTAATAGTATCCGGATATTTGTTCTGTACTAGTGCCGAAATTACATCTTTTTCTCCCTTGTATTTGTAGTTATTGTTGCAACCGCTCGTGAAAACCAGATATTTCATCTGGTTAACCACCTTACCATTCCTTTTTTCAAACAAAATGTTCGTGTCTGAATATCCAGCTAACCGGTTATTTAAACCAGATATCCTGAATGTCCGTTTCTTGAAATTGGAACAATTTTCTTTTCAAGACCGGATTCACGTAAATCCGGTAAAACCGGATAGCTGGTTTGACGGATTAGCCGTTCATGGCATGCATTTGCATTGTTCTTGCATTTCTACTAAGCTTCGAAACGAGTGTGCTCGAGTCGCATCCCAATTTAAGCATCTTACAGTTTTGTGCCGCCAAGTTTGCACAAAATGCAGGCACCTGTTAAAATGTCTGATGGCACGCACTATGGAATGAACTTTTCTGTGTGGACTGCATGTGCTGTCTCGGACAACTTGCCAATTCAGCCACAATTTACCTGCTTCCAAGGCGGTATATTTCCTGGCAGCAGAGTTCAGAATATGGGTAAGGTCGATTGTACCTTAAGCTAGGCACTTACTGTTGCCGTCATTGAGAACATTCTACAGTATACTGAGCGACCCATCATTTCAAGGCCAATGAAATCTTTCGAAGATGAGTCGCTTCATGTAAAAGGCTGCACTGGAAGTATCGTCAAAAGAAAAACTCGTGGTCTTCAACTGGATGGCGACAAGACACTGTCTTTATTCAGTCAATGAACACTCGTGCATACGTCATTCCCAGCACAACACACCCTTGTCCTACGATGGACTCATGAGAGTCAATAACAAAAACTAGAAACAAAAAAGGTTAAAACAAACTGCCAAACAGCAGTCTTTTTTTTTTTAGGGTATGACTATGTTTCACTGGACACAAAATAGAGAGTTCAGCTCAATAAAATATCTGCGTCATTGAGGTGGTGGTCACTTAGTCACTCTTTTATAACTGAATTGCGCCATGTTACGCTATGCGTATATATAATATGTATAATATCAATATCGAGACACACAATATTGCTTCTCACATATACACCCATGGTTGTAACATCCACTCATGCAAGTAATCCATTGTTACTGCAGACGTCAGCGTATGCACAATTTCCCCCAGAATTGCCCCGGAAAAGGTTACGACGTTGCGACAAACCCAGTTGAGAGAAGATTTGTTGGCAACACAACGACAGTTCCTGCAAAAAGCTGTGCGAGACATGGTTGTCAATTGCTCCAAGGCACATAAGCACACTGAAATACTGAGAGAGAAAAGAAGCGACAGTGTGACGACAATTGCACATTTGCGAGGGGAGCCGGTCGGTCTATCTACAAGCCAGCCAACGTGGTTGCAACGTCACTTCGACAACACGTAAACCACACTGATACCACCCTTCTTTTTTTTTCCAGGCCATAGCTCGTGCCACATGGGTATCGCCAGGAGTATCAAAAACTTCGAGGCTTTTCAAGTTGCTCAATGCCATCGTCTTTGAGACCGGTAGCTTGATGTACAGACTTCAATGTCACTGTTTATGCCATAATGACAAGGTTGAGGGAACTCTCTTCGAAAAATTTTCAGCTGAAGCACAGACTCAAAACACTGGGCATGCTAACTTTGGTTAAGATGCGATTGTATTATCTGTGTGCAAAGAATGCTCCTCCACTCCTGGGAAGTGTAGAGGCTAGCCAAGTATGGAGCCAATCTGATACGTCAGTAAAGTGGCACCTCTCATATCAGACATGTCTGAAAATGGCGCCTCGGCGTTACAATCGCATATTGTTACTCAATAGGGCGTTGTTCTGAGCAACGTCAACGTGCTGTTTCCAGGTTTGCTGCCGATATGAGGAATGTGGGTGGATGACCGAATTGCAGGAAACTTGCAAATGGCATAAAACTAGAGGCAGCGAGCAGCCATATGCACCCATGGGGCACGAGCACCAGCAAAATCGCCAACATTGGGGCACTGCACAAACATCAGCATGCAACTAGTCATCGGGATTCTCTTAGACCCTCTTCTAGCACAAGACGACAAGCTCCCACTAGCATATAGTAGAAGAAACAACACCAGTGGGTTCGGGAGCGGCACGCATATGCAGCAGTCGGCAAAAATTGACGAGAACAATCCGTAGAGAAAAAAAAAACTAAAATAGAAAAACTAGTGAGCAACTCTGGACGAACGGCAAACGACCCCTAAGGCCGGTCGTTTGCCACTCTTCGCATGCTATGGAATAGAGAGGAAAAAAAAACTTGCGGAAGAACACTTGCTGCCTCGTGTCATGCTTTCCAGTTGAAAAGAGCTGGATTCACCTCTCGTTGCGTTCACAACCCTGCCGATACCACCGTCGACCTAGCAATCCACAAAGCCGCGTTGACGCCACATTGAGCCAGAGCCAAATATGTTTCGGGGCCAAGCGAGTTGAAGCCAATCAAGTAATTCTGCAGACTTAATTGCAGACGAAGACTCGATTGTCTTCATCTTCGTTTCTTCTCGTGTCCTAGTTTTACTGCGCTATCCAAATACCATTCCAAGTAATTCTGGCCCGTTAAGTCTGGTGGAACAGAGCAAGGGGCTAAATGGCCAGGATGATGCAGACATTTGCCATCGTCCGAAGTTATTCTCACTGAACAAGTTTAAAGCAGGCAGAGGGGCCGGCAATACGAAACTTTAAAGGGACACTAAAAGAAAATATTAGGCCGAGCTAGATTGATAGAGTATCCGTGTAGATGTCTATCATCATTTTGCGATTGCCAATCATTTTGTTGCGTCAAAAATTGCCGCCGAAGGTCCCACTGCTGCTCAATTTAAACTGCCCGAGCCAGAACGAACGAGTTGACTTAATCCCTTCAAGGCCTCCCTCTGTGCTACTGTTATGTCTTTTAGAAACTCTTTGGCGTTTTGCTTGCGCGAGTCACTGAAGCTATCCGCACTCTGCAGCTCTGCTTGGGTTCAAGTTACCAGATACGGTTAAGCGAGTCATTTTCTCCACAACGCAAGCTCTGTTTTCATTATGAACGACGAATTTGCTATGACAAATGCCTAATCTTTCAATCAACCTCGACCCAATATTTTCCTTTAGTGTCTCAAGTCAAGAAAGAAATTGGTCTCAGTGTGGCGACAAACAACCGACATTGCTGAGCAATAATTTACCCCTCTGCTCAATACATCCTCGTTGGCTTGTCCAAAGTTAGAGGCAAACAGAGTTCTGGGCATCTTTCTGCAAGGTAGCACACTTTAGAGGCTGCACTCATCAGCTCAGCAACAGGTA
The DNA here is from genome assembly GCF_013339745.2 of Dermacentor silvarum. Taxonomy (NCBI): domain Eukaryota; kingdom Metazoa; phylum Arthropoda; class Arachnida; order Ixodida; family Ixodidae; genus Dermacentor; species Dermacentor silvarum. The sequence goes on from NC_051158.1 coordinate 5,729,532, forward strand.
GCATTAAATTACGAGCCAACCTTTTATCACAATTCCAGTCATGCTTTGGCAAATAAGCTATGAAAGGCAAGTTTCCCCGACAGCCATGCACTACGAGAAGAGTGTTCAAAGATCGACGTGCTAATAAGGAAAGCATGCCACCCACTAATCACTCCACAATTCCTCAACAAACAGGACTGCCTAATCAAAACAGTGCACTCGCATCTCAGTGAAAAGGAGTTAAAAAAAGGAAGCCTACAGACAACACTTTTACATGCCCGCTTTCGTAGCACATGGATGTGAGCTCGAATCGCTCCTTCAGTGTATGACAAAACAAAAGGTGAAAACACGTTTACTTTTGGTGAAGCAATCACTTTCGCAAGATTTTACTTGATTAGCGCCAAATGCATCGGCACCTATGGGGGGACATTATACCTGGCACACTGCAGAGCACACTGTCTTAACACAGCATTGGGAATGCCGTCACCTACAGAAGCCTACACGTCCAGGGCTGGTTGCCCAAAGTGATTGTCTCCCCTAAGTGAACGATCGAGAATATAGCGACAGTTGTCTCGTCACTTGAGAAACTTAACACACTAGCAGATGGGGGGAAAAAAAAAAGTGCATTGTCATCCCCCGTTTCAGGTTTCCAAACTAGACTCATCCCAACCAATCATGCGGGCAGCGATGAACGGAGGGGAAAAAAAAAACGACATCGGGCACTGTGCAACCACGGTTTTTTTCGAGCCCTCTACGACACCACCACATCCACAAGATCCTTCGAGTGATGAACAAAAGATTTTTTTTAAAAAGGTGGTGAGAAAGGGGGGGGGGGGGGGAGTTTGCTTTCTGCAGAACCTTCAAACAAGCACGTGCGTTTTGGGTACATGCCATTTCCTCCGAAAACTCTCTTACAAGTGCTGTCAACTGCTCTAGCTTCCACATCTGGCCTTTTAAGTCTCCGGGTAATGAGCAGGGGTAATAGGGCATTGAGTGATAGAAGATTTGGTTCTACAGCTGCAGCATGCCACAGTCCTTAATTCTGCAGTCAAGCGACGTCCGGGGGCTGCGAGTGCTATGCGCAGCCCGTGCGACAGCGGATCTCTTCGATTTGTCATCCCGAACTGCCCAGGACTCTCCGAAAGGATGCGGATCATGTCAATGCTCACTGTCTGAAAGCAGTGCTTTGGGCAGTCCGGGACAAAAAATTTAAAGAGACTTAGGGCGGAAGCAAATGTTGCCCTGTGTCACCGATTCTGCGATGCCAATCCCTACACATTTTGACTGTGCTAGTTTAAACACCATAGGTGGCTGCAATACCCTTACAAACTCCGCTGAGAGCAGCTGCATGAAAGAACCAAACTTCTTCCTTGGCATCTGACCCCACTGGAGTATCCCGTCCAGTCCAGAAACAAGCGCGCTTTCAAGGGACACGCTGACTTCAGCACTTCAATGCACCGGGTGCACATTTGCCGAAGACTACGTGCCAGGCTGTGAAAATAACGTAAGTAGAAAGCGCCTCGGCTTATGACATTTTCTGAAGTTTCAGAGAAACTGCCCAAGGTACCAGGCAGTTAGTGCATCACGGTGCTTTTACAAGTCCCTTGAAAGTACAGATTTTTCAGACCAGTCCAATTTGGCAGCTAAGTTTGGTAAAAAGGCGTTTAGAACATTACAACAGTCGAAATGGTTTGCTGCAGCCCCTATCATAATACATTACAAGTACCAAATCCACTATTACAAACCAACAGCTTTGAATCACCAAAATGATGTACAATCTCTACATGCTGCCAAAAGGACTGCATGCATTGAGGGCTCCAATTTCACTCAGTTGCAAAAATGGCAACGATGAAAGGTACGATTCAGGTGTTCCATCTAATACGCAAGTCTCCGGTGTTGGCAGACTAAACGGTACTCCCCTGCTAATTGAGCCCATCGAAGACCTGGATGGTAATGTAACAAAAGCCAGCACAACGTGCCCAGGGGGCACAGCTGCCAATCGACATGCTTTGCAGACACGCACACACACCTCCTCCAAACTGAACGAGCAATTACCATTCGAACGTCCGTACCTCGGTGAGCGCCAACCCCTGCGTTCACAACCCCACCCTTCCTCCAGCCTGCGGAATCGCCGATCGAATGTCCGGACACGTGCTCTGCTGCTTATGCACCCACGACGAAGCAACGCTGCGCAGAGCGCGGTCCCGTCGGCGCACAGGCCCGTTTCTCTTCCCGCTTGTGTGTTGTCGAGGGGACAGGCCACTTCCTCCGCGTTGAAGGATGGGATGGCCTCTACCGTTGAGCTTCCATGGAGGACGAGGAAGGCGAGGTGCTCGCTGGATAGCAGCGGCCCTGGGAAGAATGGGGAGGCATGCCGCCGCTCCGCTGCGGAGCGTACTGGCTCGGCGCACCCATGCAGCCCTGGTAGCCGCCCTGCAGTGCCGAGCCCTGCATGGGGCTGGGCACCGTTGGAGGGGTGGCGGCCGAGAGCTTGGACAGGGACAGCAGGGTCTCGGGAAAGTTGGGCGGCGTTGCCGGCGTGTTGGCAGGCGTGCACATCTGCAAGGAAAATGTGGCATTCGATAGTTCTTTTAATTCTTTAATTATGGGGTTTTACGTCCCAAAACCACGAAGCGATTATGAGGCACGCCTTAGTGGGGGACTCCGGAATAATTTGGACCACCTGGCGTTCTTTAATGTGCACCTAAATCTAAGTATACGGGTGTTTTCGCATTTCGCCCCCATCGAAATGCGGCCATTGTGGCCGGGATTTGATTCCGTGACGTTGTGCTTAGCAGCCCAACACACCAGTTTAAAGTTGCCTTGGAAAGCATAAGTGGTGTGTAAGTGGAATAAAAGCTGGAATGGTGTGCACCAGAATTGCGGAGTGGCGGGCCCCCTTGCATTCCATTCTGTAATTCCACTCCTTTCTAACTCCTCGGAATGGTGAGAGTTAGACCATTCCCACTCCTGGACTGGCAAAGCTGATCCATTCCATTCCTCCAGTTCTAGTAAACGAATGATTTCGCTATAATTGCAGACTACTTGTGCTTGTCCGTCTTTACTACCAAAACATATTTTTGAATTCTTAAGAATGTCACAAACAATGTTACGTAGAAATTTATCGCACAAGAAACTGCAAACTCTCTAGGCTGTTTCAAAACCACAATACAAAAATATGGCTTATAATGATTGATGCATTCATGATTGAAATTACGATTCGCCGGGTTTACGCAGGTTTTGTTCAATTTAGCATTACGCCACACTTGACTATTTCTGACATCATGGTGAACCCAATGGTAGCCTGCAGCTGCCTGCTCGTGACTGCTGAAGTTAGCTTCACTTTAGCTGCACCCATGTTAGACCGTTAACGACTGCGCCACAGGCTGTGACAGCAGGGCAACGTCACAGCACATGAAATATTGACTAGTGTAAGCTCAGCTTGCCAACATGGCCAGGCCCCAGAAATCCCCCCAAAAGTCATGCAGGATTTCTTTTGACTATTGCAAGTACACCACAAATGTGAAATCACGTAAAGTGAACAGCTCCGACATCCGAGGCTGTAACCAAGAAGGCCGCTGCAGTATATGAAGGAGATTCTCAATCAGTTTCACGGACTTCCCCTACTGCTTAGGGCCACAATGTTTAGCAAAGACGATCACCACAAGCTTCCTACACCACTTTTTTATTGAAAACATTCACAAGCTCGTGCAGTGCCACTGTTGTATGTGGCATCTCTATGCATGAAATGCAAAAAAAAAAAAAAAGAATTGTTTTCAGCCTACATAACTGGATGAAGTGCTCTGTCGCAACTTGTACACCAATGGCCAAAGACAGCCCTGCCCCTGCTAATTATGTCAGAACCAATATATGTCACACGCATCTTGCCTGACACGGACATTCTTTCGTGTTGTGCGACGAACAACACTAACATTACGCAAAAGATATTAAATTCTGCTGTAGTGCTTGTGATGGTGCCACATTCATGTGAAGGCAACACAGCCTTTTTTTTTTTTTTTTAACAACTGCGGTTCATAGCATCCCTTCCATGGCACCTCTTGAGATACATCTGGTACTGCCACGACCATAAGAGCTTGTAATATATTACTTCACCAAAAGTTGAATTTATTAATGTCCTGCTTACTGGCACAGACTGTAGCACCATGTGAACTTTTGGCACTGTGTGCAATGTTCAACCAGATCACACTGTAAAAGTGCAGCCTATGTGACAGCATATACCAGATACCGACGTTCACGTCTTAACACTGTACCAAACACTGTCACGAGTACAGAGTACTAAACGTATCAGTGTGAGGACGCCTCCGTAAAGCTTCTCCGGCCTTGTGCCAAAACACACGGACCTCATAATTTGCGCTCCCTTTAGAACACAATTATATCAGGAGACAACAGTTGTCATCAACCTTGCACAACTTCATTTCTTTAGGTCACTAAATCAGCTGAGACAGATAAGGCATTCTTTCAAAGCCCTATATACGTTAATTTCGTGGCACCAGGAGTTCTAGAAGAGGAAAACGAGTTCGAAGGACTATTTTAAAAAAAGTTTTGCAACAGAACCACAGTGCCTTTAAGTCAGTGGATTCCAAAGTATTTTTTGCATACTTCAGTCGTGGTGGCTCAGTGCGAGTTTTCGAAACTCGCCAAGTTCAGTTTCTGGCTCTTTTACAATACAATGTAGTTCACCTTTATTGTCAAAAAATTAACTAGGCCCTGGCAGATGCTACCAAAATCCATGAGGTAGCAAGCTAGTGCAGTAACTTTAAGGCAGCGGTGCGATTTGTCTTTTGTTGTGGCATCTTTTCTGGCTTTTATTATAAAGCCTTCTTTAGAGCCAAGAGCGTCTTTTTTTTTTTATATTAGCGAGTTTTAGAATGGGGGCCCCAAAAAAGCTTTGCGGGTGTTAGCGTTGGGCATGCACGAGTGAAGAGTTTTAGAATAGGGCTTTACATTTGCGAATAGCGTTTTGTGCCTGCAGCGTCACGATACGGTGTCAAAGAAAAATTATTATAAATATTAAAATAAACTATACCATTTTATGATAAAAGAGTAATTTTGACTTTCGTGTTTTGCATTTAATTACAATCCAGAGGTTTTCTATTAGCAACAAGCGATTTGTTGTGCTTAATTTTGAGTAACAAACTTTGCGTGCCTTCACCAGCCAAGCTAATCAGCGTTAGGTCTATGAGCCATGAAATCGACAATCGAATTTGGAATCAGTGGCATCTAATGAATCAATATTCATTACACACGTTAGTCGAGAGAAAGCGATAGCCGCAGTCGCTTCTAGCTTACTAACTTCACGCGTTACCACGAATCGAGCCCAGTTTAGTGCTCGATTCAATGGGTCGTCGCTTCAATGGGTGCCGCCATGTTTGTTGACGCAAAGCTTTTGGGGCTCCCACTAAATTAGTGAAATAACGTGCCTGACGCAATACCCAAATGCAGTTTACGAGACGCACATGGCATGCGCAGTGGCTTCGATGCTATTTCTTTGGGGCCCCTATTCTAAAACTGTATTGTAGAACCTTGCGCGTGGTAGAGTGCCAAAAACCTTTACGATGTGAATCAATACTGTTTTATTAAAGGAAGAGCAATAAACAGCCATGTCTCTTAACTTATCATCAAAAATCGGTCCACTTAATAGTAATGCTTGTCACCCCTGACATATTTCGTACTATGAGTGTTTCATGCTGAAATTATCTTCAGGCACACTGGAGATGCTTACGAGGAACCTAAATGTTGCTTTTATCTAGTGAACATCTAAAGTGAAATCATCCTAAACATCTTTTCAGTTTAATAAATGTCCACACTGCTCGGCATTGTGCACGAGTCGAACAGTGAGCTGACGGCCAAAGAGGACTGCACCTTCTGTCAAACGTACGAGGACACCGCCAGACAATCCAAAGCCTTTACTGGCTCATTACGGAATTCTCTATTAGTCCTGGTGCAACTTTCGTAAATATGAGAGAATGGAATTGAAATATGAGAATGGAGCCCGACGAGGCCTTCACAGCCGGTCAAGTGGCGTACGACAGCAAGGTGCTTTTTTTTTTTTTTTGCATTAGGCACTACTAGCATAGCTGCTAAAGGGAAATGCTGCGTAAACGCTGACATACGGACAAACTAAACGCATAACAGGTCTACACTGATAACACACACGGACGTCTTTCAAACTGACAGACTGACGACCAAACAGCAAACATGCTTTTCCTGTCAGGGCAAGCAGAGAACAACCTTGTCGTGAGTCACCTATCTGCCGCCCTGCGGGGCCAAACACTACACAGCAGCAACGCACAGCTGCATAGCGGCCGGGTTTCAGTTCAATTTCCAGCTGCCGGGCAACAACACATCCACAACTCTAGGCAGCTAGATAGCCGACTCGGCCGAGCAATCTTGACACCGCAGTTCGCAACACACTCGTTTCCTGTTTGTGTATTCGTTGCGAAAACCACGACGGAGGCGCCGCTTAGCTCACAGAAGCAGCAGCCCCAGCGAGGTAGATAGCATCGAAACCGTCTGGTAAAGGTTGCGTAACATACGGTCCTCCCCCCCCCCCCCCCCTCTCACTCCCGGCGGGAGAGCTTAGCAAGGTCATGAAAGCACGCCGTCTAGGCGTGAAAGCCGCCTCGTCAATGAAAGCAAACACAAAAAAGAACACTATGGTAACAGTGCCTAAGCGAACAGCAAGGAGGAACGGTTTCGACGACTCGAGTACCGTTGGCACCTTCGAATGCCTCCGCACACACGCACCTAGACGTCCACCGTCTGTTTACTATACACACGAGTCAAAGACTCACGCAGACGAGCCGTTGTTGGCTAACTATCATTGCAAAACCGAAAACGCCAGCAGCAGCAGGAAACCGGCGGCACGGCGACATGAGACGCATGCGCGCGCCGGAGTGTTGCTTGCCGTGTGTTCCTAGATTTTTTTTTTTTTTTCTTTTTTTAACGCTGCGCTCCTTACATTCGGTCCGTTTTGCTGCGCGCTTCGCGACGACCACCGCCGGCAGTTAGAACTTTGCCAGCTATCCCACGAGAAAGGAGGGGGGCGCCCTATAGTAAACGCTGACACACACTAATAACAGTAGAAAACAAGAAACGCCGGCGTAGCACCGTTGATTATCAGCGAGCTGGCGAATGACAGCCCTCGACGGTGGCCGTCGCAAACAGTCGCATTTTTTTTTACTTTGTCTTTCGCAGCAGCGTACACTGATAATAAAACCGGAGCGCTAGAAAAAAAGCCGCCGAAATGCCAGGCATGCTTCTGTAGTCTAGCTAGCTCATAACGGCAGCTGGCGACCGCACGAAGGTTCTATGGTGACTGGCCGCTTCGAAAAAAAGAAAAAAAAAGAACGGCGAACCATACATTCGGGAGACGACGCGAAGCTGCGGCTTGCTTGTACGTCGATAGTAGCAGGCGAGGGCAAGTCAAGAGGAGGTGGGTAGTCTACCGTCGTCGACGGTCCACGGGGGGAACTCGTGGTTGCGATGAGAGCACAAGAGAGTTGCGTCATCGAAAAGTTCGAAAAGACAGAGTTTCCGCGACGCTTACCGAGCTAAAGTGGCCCGCCGGGTGACAGCCAGGAACAGCCGCGTCTTGGAAGAAAATGCTGAGCGCCGTCTGCGAAATGAAAGGGGTCGGTGGCGAGTTATGAAGGAAGCGTTCCCGTGGCCATGTTGATATGGAAGGGGGGGGGGGGGGGGGAAGCAACGATTGATTCTTTCAGACAACTTCTTCGACTTACCTCGAACTGCCAGTGGGCAGCTTGAAGTAGCTGTTTGGCCTGGTCCCTCGCGCATCCAGCTGCCTGCGCAAACTGATTGATCATCACCTGCTCCCGAAGGGAATCCATAACTGCGGGATCCCCGAACGAGACGACCCCCACCGCCGCCTCCTGCGCCGTTTTTCGCCTCGCTCTAGGGCCTTCGACGTGACGTCAGGCAGCTACGCGGGCTCCCATTGGTGGCGTGCGATCACTGGTTGCGTCGCTATTGGGTGCGCCTCGGTGGGACCATTTCCGCTTCCGTCTTCGGGCTCAAAACACGGCTGGGAAGTGTGCTCTGTTTGTAAACAAACCCGAAGCAGGTGCTTCGGAAGTTTTGTACCCGCGTCCATTGAAACGCACAACTGCTCCTCTGGGTTTTACGATTTCACCCCAGTGAAACGGGTTGAAACCGCACGCGGCATTCAATGTATTTTATGCTCGATCGCGGTGCTCTTATTTGTTATGCCCGAGCGGCGGCGTTTTTCCTGAAGACGCTCGCGAGGTTAACGCACCGGAACGAACTACTCGCGTGATGCGCTCTTTATTAAGCCTAAAATACGCGCTGACCACGAAAACGCGCGCCGACACTACTGTTCGACTAGCTGGTAACAGACCTATCTTATTCGTTCAGTGACGCTCATTTTGACCCGCTTAGATTTTCCAGCAGTTGCTGACGCATAATCACCATGCTAAACACCGCAGAAAAAATGGGTCACGTGCGACTGTTAATAGGTGAAAGGATACGTTTATTGAGAAGGTACGTGCTCCGATATGGTTTCTACTTTTTACGGCGTAGTAAACATTCAGCAACGTTCAAGAAAGCTTATGTTCATTGTCTTGTGTCTTCTTTTAGCTTATGCAGTAGCGTGTTATAATGCAGCTATAGAGAAATGACAATACTTCGCCCCCTGAATCAGTACAACGAACAGCGCCACCTGCAGTAATTTTTTTTTTTTTTTAGTTTTGACCAGTTTCGGCTTTGGCTCAGACTCGGACGGCCATCAATGAATCACAACATGGCCGCCTAGATTTGTTTTCGCTTCCCAAGCAGTTGGGCGGCGGTTTGTTCCACCTTTCAAGGGTTAATTCACGCCGATTCCTAACTCACTTTCGTTACTAGTTTCTCTCTAAATACGAGCATCAAAGACGCAAGCTTGAAATGGATGTCGTTGACGTTTGGTACAACAAGCAAGACTACATAGAAACCGTGAGCACACAATGCTTTCGTACGATGTAGACTTCGCTACATGTATTCGTTTGTTCTTTCTCTGTAATAAATCATTGCCTCGTTCCGTGCGTGTTCCAGGCTTCCGGAAACAAAGTGAGCAGGAACTCCGTTCTTTGCGGCAGCCACAACATAGTCCTCAACGGAAAGGTGCTGCTCTTTGCGCTTGCATTTATTGATGCTTCGACTTTCGTGATCGTTGGTTAACCGGAGCAGTTCACTCACTTTGCCGTCCGCTTGCAGACAATCATTCAGTCCGAATCCATCATACGCGGGGACCTGGCAAACGTCAGGATCGGCCGGCACTGCGTCATCAGCAGCCGGTCAGTGATCAGGCCGCCCTTTCAAGAAGTTCAGCAAAGGGTAGGTTTCTGGCAGTTTCGATTTGACCTAGTGTGCTGTGCGATTCACTTTTTAAAAAGGAACACGTGAGCGTACAGCACGTGCTAATTCTTTCATTCTGGGAAGTGTCTACGATCCCAGCCGACGACTTTGGGCTGTTGGCGTTGGCACCTTCCTGCGTACTTAGCTAGTGCATTGACACGTAGCTTCAGCCAGCTCTTTCCGTTGGACCACCGGCTCTTTAGAATAAAGTGTACCCTTTAACAGGTGTATCCTTTTAACAGTGGACCGCACCCTACCTGTTGCTGTGTTACTGTCAGTAGAAAATGTCGTGCAGATTGACATTTCAATATGTGCGATCACTGTAGGTCGATTATGTGACTTTTTGAGTGATCAGAGACTTAGAGTAGAGGTGAACGAGACAGAGTAATTATTGTACGTTGGTAGTAAAAGGAAAAGAATTAGGATATCTTAGATCTAGGAAATTGCAGCTCAATAATCATGGGATCATGACCAATGCTACATTATGTTGCAAAAAGCCTTGGAGCTTTCTGTATACTTATGTATTTTCGTACTTTAGTTGTAAATGAAAGTGTTGTGCATCTGCAATGACTCGGGCTTTCCTAGTTTGACCTTAGATTGTTATTAATAAACAGCAGAAAAAAAAAGGACACCCATGGTTTGATATTATAGACAGATATCAAGTACAAGTTTAATTGCTGTATGACCGACCTCACTTTTTCATGAGCTTATGTTCTTTGCATTGTCACATAATTATTTGCCAAAGTTTCCCATCTTTATTGGACAGCTTCCATACAGAAATTGAGCACAACCTAATTTGATGAATGCATGAATTTGAAAACTGCCCGTGTGTGTTATGGGGATGTCACACTGCCTTTTAACTCTTGTCTAATTGTCACATCGATCACCATCTTAGAGCTTTTCTTACATCGTGTTCCTCATCCCCGCCATGATTACACATCTACTGTGTGTAAGATCTGGCTAGCTGGTATATTCCAGTACTGAACCATTACTGAACTTCTAACGTACATGAAAAAAAGAAGAAAATAAAAAGAAAACACGGAAGGTGTGTGAGAGAGAGACAACTTTGTGAGGAAGCGCACCTTGTCTGCTGGTTACTGTGCTGAATTCTGTACCAATGTGCTTTTCTCACTGTCGATCATGTCAGTTTGGAGTTGTGCAACACTCGTGTGGCTGTCGGCATCAGTTTATCTGCATAATGGTCCTCAAGGAATGTCATTTTTTTTTGTACATTACCCATTGTGGTGGCTCAGCAGACATGGCATTCTCCTTCCGAGCACGAGGTCACTCAAGCAATCAATCTATCAAGTCGTTTATTTTTGATCCGTATAGGAACAGATAGAGGAGTGGCACAAAAAAAAGCTGTCGCGGACAGCTTGACGAAGCCACAGCCCCCTTTTTTTTTCTTTCAGCATCAGAAGCAGCTGGTACATATAGGACACTTCTTTCGAAAGAACTCATGTAAATAATAACTGTAATAGAACAAAGAGAAAAATAGTGTAGACGCACACAAATGTCAAAAACACTCATGTACTGCACTTTAGGTGTATGTGGAACAACCCCACATTGTCGAAATTAACCCTTGTAGTGTTGCTCCCTAGGTAACTCAGGCACCCAACCTTGCACAACCCCTGCCATTCCCAAATATACTTGTTTTGTGTATTCGACGCACTCCCTGCCTCTCTTGAAGAAACTCGCTCAAAAAAGAACACTGCTTAGTTGTTGTGTGCTCTCTATGGAGAGGCCACCTAAGCAGACGAAAACTTGTAAGTTAAATTTCTGACAGCAGGTGGAGAGCAAATGTCTCCGTGCTCTGTCGCTCCATTATGGCAGGTTAGCCATGATGAGCCAGTGTGGCCGGTCCAGCTGCACCTTGACAGACGGAAAAGAATTTATGAACAGTGTTTTGAAGTCTGAATTGGGAGAAAGCTACTACAAAGAACCAGCTTTCATGTAGCATGAAAGTCCACTGAATCAGTCCACTGTACCAGTACACGAAACAAAGAACGTGCAGTCAACGTGTTTTTCTGTAGCCTTCTGCTGTGGCATGGCCTCAATGTTACTTAGTGACGTGACATTTTTTACCTTACAGATCAATGAACAAGGTTTTGCACATTATTTATTTACTAATAAATATATGTTACAGGTGCCTAGAGGCACTGTGTAGAAGGGGAATGTACAAAAATGTCAAGGGTAAATTATACAATAAAAACTACGGCTCTAGCAGTATTTTTCTGTGTATTTATATGTTGGGCCTATTCGAAATCCAATAGCTGTGTTCCAACAGTAGGTTGCACGTCATTCTTTCTTGTGGTGCGGTTGGCTTCTATGTAGAAGTCATCGAACATGCTGGTTGGAGCAAGAGCTTAGATTTACATATCACTAATTGTTGCTTGGCTAGGTGGTTTGTGCTTGGTTACGACATGAAAGATGTGAAACGATTTGAAGAAACGACAGGGGCATGTGTCTTGACCTGTCGCTTCTTCACATAGTTTCGTGTATTTCTACACCGAAACTTTACTTAAGTTCACACTTCACCTTTACGACTGTAACATTTATGGTTTCTCCCTACTTTTCTTACAGTGTCGCCTTCTTCCCACTTCACATTGGCGACCACGTCTTCATCGGAGAAGGCACTGTCGTCAATGCTGGCCACGTCGGTTCTTTTGTCTACATTGGCAAGAACTGCGTCATTGTGAGTACTGGTCTGGCCAGGCTGTCAGGCATACGACGTAACTTTTTTTGTTTTTATCAAGTTCTGACATTGAATCAGAGCAGAGCATCATGCAAAGTACAGAGTCATCAGCTTAAACAGAAACATCATTTTCTTGCTTTTGTATTCTTTATTTATTGTGCTGCAGTTGGCCATAGTGCACAATTATAGGGGGGTATATGACAGATGAAATTGCATGGAACTAAATTCGATTCATGGACAGGCAAGGAAACGTAAAACAGTGGTAAAAATGTACGAATTCAACCCACATCTTTGGCACTGCACGCGCCGTGCTTTAGCAATCAAGCTATCACAGCCACAATCCTTCCATTCACATTCTTGAGTATATATGTTTATGTGCACAAGATTAGCCTTGGTAGTGTACATTAAATCTTGTTCACACGCGCAAATACCCAAGAAGGTGGACAGAGGGATGGTGCTGTGGTAGCTCACCCGTTTCCTTACTGCAGGAAAATACAAAAAATTGTACCAAGTTTCCCAGAAATGCAGCATGCAGGAAAGCCACATTTAACGCAATAGCGTTAAGGGCCCTGTGTCGCAGAAAATCTGGCGTTGGTGTCGGCGTGGGTGAGGGCGCACCGGCGTTGTTGGTGGAAATAATCATCCCGCGCAGACCCTCGACGGGTGGTGCAAGGCGTTAGTGAACAAAAGTGAATTTCTCAAAGTAAAGTCCGTCAGAAAAATCGTAAAGTACGACCTAACCGCAACCTACAGACGTGATAACATGGGATTGTAATTTGAATATACGAGAAAACATAATTTTCATACGCCGAAACTTAAACACAAACGCCTTTTTCAGCATTTCTACCATTCACACAGCGGTGCACCGCAGTTTCTTCCTTGCATAAACACCATCCAGATGGCGCTTGCCTCCTCGGCAGCCGTGCGCGGAGGCAAAGTTGGACAAAACAGCTGCAATTGCCGGGAAGCCTGATAAGCAGCCACGGATCTTTGAATGCTATTCCATTCCACTCTTAAAGGCGAAGCTTAAGCGTCTTCCAAATTTTTTTAGTGCAAGCATTCAAGCAGGTGATAATGACGAGAAAGGCTACATTCAGGCCATCTAGTCTCAAAACCTGCAACCAGAAACAAGTTGCAGTGCAGACTTGGTGCTTTACACTGCAGGGTAGTATTCTTGCCGTGTGTGACGACTATATACTCTTCAGCAGTACAGAACGGGTTCAGTCAGCAAACCATCACACACGTAATGCCGAGGATGCGAGCCCGGCATTACGCGTGCGACGGTCCCACCATCTGCGGCATGCTGTCGTTTCCAGTGGTGGGAATGCTGCTCCAATTCACTCCAATCGGCTACATGCCGTTAAAACCTGCTACGTTCATGCCACAAATGAGAGAAACTGCTCCAGGACAAGCCGCGCCACACAATCTCAGAGGCTACGGTGAAAGAGAGTTGGGGTCGAAGCCAGGTGGCGGTCGTCGTGTCCCTTTGCAAAGAGTGCCATTGCATCTTCTGCCATTCATAAAGCTAACTTGGAGGAAGGGTTACTGGGCTAATCCAATCCAGTGCTCGCTCATGCATGCCCGTGTTCAGCCATTAGAAAACTGTTTACGCCATATTCGCAGGTTGTACGTGAAGTAGTTATGCCGGCCTAGTTCCGCGCATACAGCCCATTCCGTTGCTGGCGTGTCCCACATACAATTTGTCCCGGCGGCGTGGCCTTAGTGGGAGAGGTGTTCCTCAATCGACAAACGCGCATTTCACGCGTTCAGGATTGGCGGCTGTGTCGCGACACTCGGCAAACTGAAAATTACCTCCTGGCTTGTTATTAGCTACTTAGCTGTGTTGCGTTTATCTGTGTGTGCACGTAACGCAGTGGAGTTCTAGCTAGGCCATTTTACTAGCTAGACGTCTTTAGGCCTAAAATGAAATTGCTCGAACGGTCGTCCTGCGTACTACATGACTGTATTGCCGCGAGTTCTTTGTGCCTTTGGTGGCTTGCTTAACCGCTGTGGATGCACGGTGTTCACCGCTTCAAGCATGCAGGTTCACTCAGTGTGGCCGCATGATGGTTTAATTTGTTTGTGAGTGGTCGCATATGGGGGATTATCTTCCTTGAGAATATCCGCAATCATGTGCGCCGGTACTCTGGAATTATTTTTGTTCCGCGTGAATAGTGTGCAGCCGACAACCAATTCAGAATCATCACTGTTGGCTGCTACAAAAATATGCTACGAATCGTCATTTTTTCTGCTACAAAATCTGCTACAAAAACTGCTCTTGGCCATTCCCATGACTGCGTTTCGTCTGCTTTCACTTCCCTGTTCCTTTTTATTTCTCCATTTCAGTTAAACATAACAATTACTTTCCCCTACGCTTTCTTTGGATTCAGTGTCTGTAAAATTTTATGGTTGCGACTAACAAAACAAATCAAGGCGCTCTGATCCACTTATTTCTTTCGCTTAAAATATAACTCAGTCATGCTGGCGGATCTAGAGGCTCGGGGATCTGGGTGCCTGTCACAAGGGGCTAGCCGGGACGTTGAGTTCACGAATAACTTGAACGGTGGAAAAATGATCTGGATTGTGCAGGCTAGTGAAATTAACAGTTGGACTGGTCAGTGATTAACAGGGTCATTTATTAACGAGCAACTGTGGCGAGCCACAATTAAAGCTAGAACAAATTTGTTTCCATCACATAAGCAGCAAGCCGACTTGCACCTTTGTGCCTGTACTCGCGGACAACCTTACGAGTTCAGTACAAGCTCTGGCCACAAATGTGGACTGCACATAGCTGTAGAGAGCCACCAATATTAAAAGAAGTTCACCTCTGCTGTGACATCAGGGAAATCACGTAACATAATTTTCTGCATTTATGCGAGGACTCTTTGAGGTGCACAGTGGCATAATGTTTCCTGCGGAAACTACTAGAGTGACATTTGCTGTTAGTGTCTATGAGAGCTGTGATAATGATGGTTAAGCCAGCAGTGAAGTTATTCGCATAGTACATGGATTTGCATTAAATTTGTTCTTCTGGCTTCAGATGGCTTTGTGACTTTGAAAATTGATCATAACCAACAAAACAGTGCCCTCTAAAAGTGACAATTTGCAATGGTTATGCATGTGCACAGAGTCTTATTGCTTCAATATATCCATGAAGATATGATTGCTTCGAAATTTAGGCAAGTAAAGGAAAATGAAGCACTGCCCTCGAGCGAGGCATTAATGATGCAAGCTGTGTATAGTCTTTTTCGCTACAGTAACAAATATAGCGACAAGAACGTCTCAAGTCACAAGCATGAAAATTAGACAAATTCATGTACTAATCATCATTTTCATGGTAGCTGAATAATCACAGCGTGAGTCTATTGACTATATATAGTTCGAAAGTCTATGGACAGCAGTGTGTTTGCTACTGCGTTTTCAAGTTGTCACCAACTGTGGGTACTGTTTGCTTGCTTGCGTGGCCTTTTGTTGCCTCGCACTCGGGAATGCTGGCAAGCTGAGTGAAGAGGTAGCGAGTTTAATATGAGCGGGCGTCTTTGTCCAGGGACGGCGGAGCGTGCTCAAGGACTGCTGCATGATCGAGGACAACACCGTGCTGGCGCCCGAGACCGTCGTGCCGGCATTTGCCGTGTTCTCTGGCTCTCCGGGCAAGTTGTGTCTTGTGCTTCTGCTGCGCTGTCGTGCTGGTTGGTTCGAAAGTGCTCAGTTTCAGATGTCGAGGTGGACAGTGAAGGACAACCTAGCTCCTGTCCCGACTTTCACGAGAACTGTAAAAAATAGGAACCGTGTTTTTTAGTGACTGTCCGGCTTGCTGCGAGGTCGCAAGGGACGCAGCTGGGCTTACAAGTTGTTTATTAGTTGCTCGTAATACGTCGTGGTGGCTTAGGGGCTACGGCGGTCTGCTGTTGGAGCAGGAGGTCTCGGGTTTGGTTCCCGGTTGTGGTGGCTGCATTTCACTCACCCTCTTAGGCTTAGGTGCACGTTAAAGAACCCCATGTGGTCAAAATTTATCCAGAGTTCCCCACTGTTACGTCTGTCATAACTCAAGTTATGCCTTGGGACATCAAATGCCGTAATTGAATTGTTCATTCATAGTTTCTCGTGGCAGCTTATGAGGTGTGCAGTGATCTTGTGCAGACCATGAACATAGAGGCTGGAGAGAGTTCCCGAAGAGCGGTTGGTGTTCCTGCTGAATTCGCTGAATTAGGTTTTAGTTGGTTCGTGATTCGTCAGGTGTTCCAGCCAGGCAGACCTCTGGCAAATGTTTGCTTTAGCGCCTGTGTTTTCTATCTGGTGCTTCTGTTCCCATGTTGGTTGACGATGTCATGACCCGTGTGATATCATTCTAACTCCCCACAGTGGCGCAGCGACTGCGGCATTCTATTATGCTAAGTATGAGGCCATGGGTTTGATTTCTGGCAACTGTGGCTGCATTTTGAAAGGACGTGAAATGCAAAAATGCTCGTGCACTTAGATTTAGGTAGCACAGTTGAATTGGGGCTGGTTGGTACATTTCGGAATTCGAAGGTGACAGTGCTTGAAACAGGACGAATGCGAGAGGAGACAAACACGGCACTGACCAAAAACCAATTTTTATTGTGTATCGACGTCAATGTACATTGGTACTATAATCAGTATAAGGAAAACAAACCAACACGGACATACGACATCACAACTACGTCATTGCTCACAGTGCGATGTCACATGCTGCATAGTTACATGATTTCGTTGCGATGTAGCGATAGCAGGGGTGGGACTCCTACGCCAATTGCGCCATTTTGATACAAATGCAAATTCCTGCGCCAAGCACAGAAAATTTACCGAAATTGCGCCACGCTGCGCCAGAACAGCTTCGGCATGAGTGCTCCGGCAGTGGCCGTCAACATCGAGTGGATTCGTTCACAAAAACAGCGAAAGCCGTTCACATTCCGCACACCGAGCGGGCGGCAACTCTTGCGCAGTTTCTCGTGATTTTCGCGTTTATAACACTGGATATTTCGGCGCTTCTGGAAAGCGGCCGGCGCACGTGCACGGCCACTCTCGGCTGTTGTTGCTGCTGTCGGAACGGCCAGGGCGGCTATATTTAGAGTGTACTAGAATACGGAATACGGTAAAGTAGATGGACGGATAAAACTGAACCCTTTATATAGGGCGGCAGCTCACGCCACCTAGCCATGGCTAGTAATATATTTTGCACTTAGTGGAGGGTGAAATTTCACTCTTGCCTTGGTTTAAACCCCAATCAGATAACCTTCGTTTGGTTATTTCTATCCGCTTAAAGTCTATTTTATCTAGACTGTCCCTAAACCCCAATGCTTTGAAAAAACTCCGCGCAAGCACTCCATACAGATGGTTAACCAGCGAAGCTGAAACGTGTGGCCCCGTTGTTTAGCAGTGGGTTAATCCCGACGCTGTATTGAAGTCTTTCTCAATTATTGGTTACATGTTTGTCTTTCTAGTGGAACGCAAGCGCCAGTGGCGGAAGCGCATTCGCCGGGGTCTTAGCCCGCTTTCGGCGGGAGTTACGCGAGTGGCACTTTGGCTTCGGCTGCGATGAAACGTCCACGTTAAAATCGCGAAGTAGAACGCATGTGCCAATGGCGGGTGGATGCTGCTAACCACGACGCCGAGCTCACTCGAGATATTGAATGCATGCGACAATGGCGAGACGAGGAGCCGGCGTTGCGGGCAGAGCAGGTACGACGCAGAGAACGACGTCACTAACTGCGCTGCCAATGGCACGCGCGCTTGGGTGCAACGTAGAGAACGTTGTAACTGACGGCGCAGCCAATGGAAACGTTTATCAAAACATGGAACGAACAGCTGTTCGTTTTGCCTAGCCATATACAGCTCTCGCTGTAAAAATCAGCCCCGTTGCTTTTAACTGTACGGCGAAGCCCTACAGTTAAAAGCAACGGGGCTACACTACACAAGTACTACACAAAGTAGTACTACAAAGTTAAAGTTGCACTTTAAAGCAGTGGGCCAAGTGGGCCGAGCGACGCGGCGCTCCCTAGCTGAGGTGAAAAACGAAAAGTAAGCTTAGGGCGCTTCGAGCGAACTTGAAATTAGGCAGGTGCGCGCTGCAGCGGGTTCAGCGAGCGGGCCTCTCTGCCCTCAAGGTTTGTATAAAGTAAAACTATTCCAATCTGTTTTTTTCCCCATATGGGCGAGGCCTGAGCCATTTTGATGTATCACGAAGGGCTAACACCTTGTGCCTTACACGCGATGGAAGACGGCGTGGCGCGCTTCCTCCCTGCTTCCCTTCCTTGCGCGCGCAAGATTGAGTCGCCATCGTCGGCTCACCCTTGCAAGCTTTCACTCGCACATACAGCATATGACTCGTGGCGACGATGTTATTGCCCCTGGACTTTGTGCGGAACATCACGGCGACGGCAGAAGTGCGCCTGGAGTGTCTATATAATTGCTATCGCAATAAAGACAGATTGGAATGGTTTTACTTTATACCAGCGTGGAGCTTATTTCGACTCTCTGAGTCTGCGGTGACATATGGTGACCCAGAAATTATGTTACTGGGTCGATTGTGCCGCATAATTTGAAGGCATTTTCCACTATCATCATGAGCGTCCGTGCGTCAGTGTGTAGTTCAACCGTAGTGCAACCGATGTTCCCGGCTTTACAGGAAAGCAGGCGCCGTGCCACTGCTTGACCCACTCTTCTATAGTCTACCCAGTTTTTCATACAGAGCATCGTACTACAGCATGGCACCCCATCGCACATCATCACAGACCGAGGCAAAGCCTTTACAGCACAGCTCATTGAAGACGCTTTTAAACTCAGCTACACGACCCATCGAAGTACAACTGCCTATCATACGCAGACAAATGGCCTGACCGAACGACTGAACAAAACGATGACTGACATGCTGTCTTTGTACGTAGCACAAGACGTCGGGCGAGATACTCCCTTACATAACGTTTGCCTATAACACTGCTACGCAAGAAACAAAATGCTTCATGCCATTTTACCTCGTTTACGGCCGTGAAGTGCAGACTATGCTAGTGGCAATGCTGCCGTGCGACAACATCGATCATCTTGATCTTCCCCAAGATTCCGAACTTTTCGTGCAACGCGTGGAGGAAGCCTGTCAGCTTGCCGGAGTGAACATAAAGTAACAACAGAGTAAACAACAGAACATCGATGTGCTCCGTTACAATCTCCGCCATCAGCAAGTCGCGTTCCAACCTGGTGATCAAGTTTCGGTCTAGACTCCCGTCCGCTGAAAACGCCTATCGGAGAAGCTTTTGAGTCCCTACTTCGGACCATACAGAGTGTTGCAGTGAAATAGTGACATCAATTATGAAGTCCTTCCTGATGGAAGCCAGCCTCCCCGACATCGACAACCGCAATCTGAGATCATGCACGTTGTGCAGTTGAAACCGTGCTATAGCCCCTAACAGGCAACGTTTTCAGCAGCTTATGCCAGTTTTTGTTGTTTCTCATAGCTCAGTGACTTGTGACTGTATCACACATCACAGTGATTGTGACTATATCCTTTGTGTTCATCCTAGGCCACCTTGGCCTTCTCACGTCAAGCCTATATGTTTTCCTGTTTTTTTTTTAATATCTTTATTTTTTTTGGAGGAGGGAGGGACCTCTGGGTCTTGAGGGTATACTAATAAATAAATAAATAAATAAATGCCACATGGTGTGGCAGAGCAAGGGACTGAAGAAGAGGTGAACGAGGTTTGTGTTGGCATCGCATGTCGACGCTTACGCTTCGTGAAGTGCTAACGTCTGGAGACTCACTCAGCGTGTACTACGACAGGGTATACGTGACAATATCTCTGTTCCCATGCATTTAGACAGGAGCCCCCGAGCTAAGGCTCGCTCTTAAGGGGGGACGTGGCTTTGAAAATCAACTTCCTGAATTCTCCATGGATTTTGATGAAAATTGGCACAAATGTTTAGAATGTCTCCCTGATACTTCCATAAAAGTTTCAGAGTGATACCTTGAGAACATTTTATTGAGCTGAATTTTTCTCTCTTGAACTTTCTGGAGGGCCTGGGGAGCTTAAGAAACATGATGGAAGGCTCGTTGAGTATTGACTGCATGGTTAAATGTGTGCTGAAGGTCGTGACAGTCTTACTTTTTTTTTTTTCGCTACACAAATTTTTTAGATAGTCATTTTTCAAGTTACCTTCGCACCAAGCACACTTTCGGGGTGAACGAATAGCCATGCCATAAATTTATAAAAAGTCAAGATAAAAATGTGAGACTGTCTCGACCTGCACTGTAGTCCAAGGAACGTGACAAAAAAAACAGAATCAAAGTAGGCTAAACGGCAACGAAGAAATCAGCTCCAGAAACTGAGCAGAAAGGCGAAAAAACAGTTTTGAGAAAACGGCTCTCAAAGTTTCACCTTCTCTTCAGTTCTCTAAAACGCACCAAAGTTGTAATCTTTGATGTGTTTTGTGACGTGGGGCTTCTTGGACATGTGGCCTCTGGTCTGCTGAGCCTTCGTTCTGCCTTTTTCATGTTTGTATGGCATTCTTTACTGCTGCTCTACAAAGAGCATGGTGCCTGGGTTTCAAACCAAGTGAGGTGCATAACTATGTGGGCATAAATATACAGTTGTTCTAGCGTTGTATCTGCAGACTGCCTCATCGATAGCAGCCTCTAGTGCAGTCAGTGAGGCATTGTTTTCTTTTGGTAGAATCGACCATGTTACTGAATGAAGGCTCTTAGCAGCCTTCTGAATCATCTTCCATTGACAATGGCTATGGAGGTTAGGAGAGCCACTGATAGATAGGCAGCAATGCAGCTGCTAGGTGCTTTCCAGCCTGTACTTTTGTATCATGCCTCACTTCTGCAGCCAAGTATCTGTGCCAGCCCAAGTGGCCTAGTGAACAGAGCTCATGATGAGGTTCTCTTTACGAATTAAAGGGGTGGTATGATAGGTATTGTTACGAGATATCGTGGCATTACGATAATAGAGTCGGCGCGCGATGTACCAAGTCGCCGGTCCGAGGTGCCGATGTGCGAAATGCCTCGTCGCGGGTCCGCGGAAAAGACGCTCGACGAGCTCAGTCGCGCAGTCCGAGGTGCCGATGCGCGAAATGCCTGGTCGCGGGTCCAAACGCTCGGTAAGCTCAATCGCGCAGTCCGAGGTGCCGACGCGCGAAATGCCTAGCCGCGGGTCCGAGGAATAGACGCCCAAGGTGTCGACATTCCATGAGCGATGTGCCGACACGCGAAATGCCTAGCCACGGGCTCGAGGAGTCGACGCTCGAGGTGCCGACGCGCGAAGTGCCTAGCCGCGGGTCCGAGAAGTCGACACTTGTTGAGCGATGTGCCGACGCGCGAAATGCGTAGCCGCGGGCTCGAGGAGTCGACGCTCGATTTGCTTAGTCGCGCAGTCGGAGGCGCCAACGCACGAAATGCTTAGGCAAGGATCCGAGAAGTCCGCGCGCGATGTGCTTCATCGCCGAGTCGGAGACGCCTACGCGCGAAAGGCTTAGCCGCGTGTCCGAGCATTCCGTGCCCGAAGCTCGGTCGCGAAGTCCGCGTCACCGATGCTCGGAATGCTTAGCCGCGGGTCTGAGACGTCCACAAAAAGCGGAATCGCCCACGCTACTGCGATGTCCGCGTAGCGCCCGCTTTAACACTCGTCGAGATTACGGAAACTGTCCGGAGCTCGCGAGGAGACCGCAACAAGCGGAGCAGACGACGCCATCACGGAGCGAGCACCGGACCAATGGCGAACCGCGCTGGAGTCACGTGGCGGGCGCAGCCAATCGGTGGCTCCGGCACGACCTTCAATCATTTGCTTTTTGCGTGCTTGTTTCTGTATGGAGGAGATAGCTGAAGCGGCAGATTTGAAGACGGAGAAATGCGCTTTCCAACGAGACCAAGATGGCGGCGCTCGGCTGCGCCGTTCCGGAGATATCGTGGCTTGAAAAACGCCGTTTTTTCGCGATTTCCGTGCAATTTTTCGGCACCTTGGCTGATACAACAATTTTTTTAGAGCACTTCTACTTGGTTTTCAGTGATGATATTTCGGAATCAGATAGAATAAGAGTTACAGAAACTGAAAATGTGATTTTCAAAAAATCGATTTTTTAGCCATTTTTCGCGATGCGAAAGCCGCGTCCCCCCTTAAATGTTATATTGAATTGCATGATGCATTCTTACAGTGTCTTTCTTTCATACACGTTGCACTATATTTTGGTCGCAAGTGCGAGCAGCGAGAGAGGGGTTGTAGTGCTGCCTGCTATGTATGAAATGTAAAGTAGGCTGCCGTGGGGTGTTAGTTGTTTCCCCACTAACCCTGTGACCTTTGTGCTTTTTCCTTGTAGGTCTGTTCACTGGTGAACTGCCCGAGTGCACACAAGACCTGATGACGGACTTCACCAAGGCGTACTACCACCATTTCAGGCCATCGGAGAATGTGGCCAGCTAGCACCAGATATAATTGTATTTTACATATTTAAGAATAAAAAAAAATTGCAAAGTTTTGTTTTCTGTGTGCTCAATGTGTTTACTGTGTAGCTGCATATGTTTGTCTCCTTTTCTTTTACATTCCTCATTTTACACACTGTTATTAGATAATTATGAATGATTCTCCAACCCAAATTTTTGTTGTACTAGTAATAGTAAGGCAGAATGTAGAACAACTTGATGAGTTCAGCCCCCTATGTTACTGACTGTATAGTAATCTCGTTGTCGAGAGAATGGATACAGTTAATTAGGCTTCACTGGCTGGCGCACAAGCCTGTGCTGACATATTGGAACTCGACCTAAATGCATAGCTCGGATCTGCGTCTACGACTATGTATGCGACAGTGGCGCACCGACGGGGGGGGATTCGGGGGTTGTAACCCCCCCCTGAGGCCGACTTAACCCCACCTTTTGTTTAACCCCTTTTCTTTCCTTACGCATTTGAGTACTGCAACTAAGATGTAAGACGCGCAATCGTCTGCACACTCGCAAAAAACGCATTTTTTTACAATTTCCCGTGAAGAAATCGAAATTAGTGCTGTTTAGATGGTATTGGCAAACTGTCAACCCCCCCCTGGCAGACATCCTGGGTGCGCTACTGGTATGCGATGTTCCCGACGTGCTATCGAGGTTCCTGCCCCTGGTGCAGAGGAAGCCCTAGACTTTTTCACACTACCTGGGGCTGCTCAAAACAGCTCACACACCTTGCAACACATGTTGGAGCAGTGGGAGGCACGGCTGTCCAGCTCTGACCTGGCCGACCAGGTTGGAAGGGCGGCTAAGGCCAGTGGGGCTCTCGACTAGGGCTTCCCCATGAGAATAATCTATTTTTATAATTGAATAAAAGTTGCTTCTCTCTCTCTCTACCACCTGGCCTACCAGGAGCTGAATCGACACTTTATGTGCTGCCTGTGGGGTTGGCGTAGCATTCACGAATGCTTATTCATTACAAATCCGGAATTTCCGACAGCCAGCTTTGTGACATACGTGGCCCCAAGTAGACAGGTGTCTCGTTTTGTGTCTGCCCTTGCTATGCTACGCAAAATGCTCTTGGAACAGTTTACTATAGGCAGACCAAACAATGCCCTTTGTTGGAGAAAAAAACTTCGGCAGCACTCCAGCTCGACATGCACAGATTGCTGCCAACAGGTTGTTGTGCTTTGTGGGGATTGAGTGACAGGCTACAAGATTTCCTCCACTTTCACTCGCGTTTACCTTTTTCTTTTCTCTATCTTCTTTCTCTCAATTTTTTTCTGCCTCCTATCTCAAGGCTGCTGAAAAACTTGAATCGTAAAACAACTTTATGATACAAAGTGCTAGTATGCTATGTTTAAGCAGTATGGCAGATGGTTAAGAAAATATGGAAGGACAAGAAATTTGGCCGTTTGCCTCCTAAGGCTGTGTTGGCCATACCTCATGCATTTTAATGTTCCAAGTCAAAGTCAGCCGCAAGTTCAAAGTCTGCTATCGGCTCTTGTGTCTGTGAGATGCTGTATTGCGGAGGGGCAACCATGATAATAGTGTTGTGCATGTTTAACGTGTCGCACTATACTTTGTTCACAACAAGTCCCATGTCAAAGCCAAGGTACTACACATGAAAGCTTTTGTCATTTGATGTATGCTTGTTTGAAAGCTCCTACCATGAATGCCATACAAGGCATGCATGATACTACATGAAGATTTATACTTGTATGTTTCATGGCATAGAAGAAGAAGAACAGAAACATTATTGATGAATAAAATGCTCAATGGGTGGAGCACCTAGACAAGGCCATTTACTTGTTTAGGTTCACGTAGGAAGGCCAGCTTAATTAAATGTGAAGCGACAATTAAAGCTTAAACTATAATGGTGAATGCTGCTATGTCTCTTATTTCATCTTCCCATGCTATGTTGGGGTGCCGAGGAAAAAAGAAAAAGAAAACCCACGTGTGTATGTTTATGGAAAAATTGGTGTGATTTTGTCATGTTTATGTCGCAGAGTTAATTGGTGTCATCATAATGGTGCTATGAATGCCACAGATATAGTTATTTTTGGTAAAGCACTCAATGTCAGAGAAGAGTTTCACATCACGGAATTATGTTTATGTGAACTGGCACAGGGCGTCGTAACTTAAAATTTTGAATTATTGGTCTTGACAAACTTCCTTCATGTTCATGATACACTTGGGCAGCTTGCTCCTTTTTCAAATATTCAGACCTTCATTAAAGCCTTAACGAAACTTGTCAACTAGCAATAGCACTATGTGTAGTACCCTAAACAGAAAACTTTAGCTTGGGGCAAACTCCAATTTGCCTATTCAGATACATGTAAAATGCAGAAATTCTCTCACGCGACAACTGCTGGACAAATTTTAATGAAATTTGTTGCATTTGAGAAGGAAAGCTATATTCTAGTTACTGTAGGAAGTGGAGAGAGAGAGAGAGCAAGCGAGAGAGGAAAGGCAGGGAGGTTAACCAGAAGTCAGTTTCCGGTTTGCTACCCTACACTGGGGTGGGGGATAAAGGGGTTGGAGAGAGTGCAAAGAGAGAGAGAGAGAGAGAGAGCGAAAAAAAAAACAGAAAAAAAAACACAGGCATTGGTAACAAAGGAGGCGTTCCAGTCACAGACGTTCACACAGGCCAGTGGACTTCAGGAACCGCAGGAGCGCTTGCACGGCCTTCTGACGCGATGTTGAGTCGCGTCGATGTTGCAGAATTGTTTCTTCCGAAAACGGCTGGTCATCCAACTGGTTCAGCACGACGGAGAGCGATTGTCTCTGCACACTGTATTGTGGGCACTCACAAAGAACATGACGAATCGTTTCCGCGTCAGGTAGGAAGTGGAACATTGATTTAAGACTATGGGGGTGCTTTTTGCCGGCTGCTGGTAGAACGACTGGTCGTGGCAAAATTGTAAATGTAAAATTGTTAGTGTTTAACAGTGTTTTGCAGGAGTCTTAGTAAAAAATTAGCGGTATATTTGAGAGTGGTGCATAAATAGATCAGTTTTGTCTGTTTTATATCTTTTAAAAGGTTCAATTTACAGAATTGTGATGATGTTCTAAGAGTTGAAAACTAATTGCTTGCATTTCTTTCTTGATTTCGCAAGTTTTAACAGTCTTTTTGCAAATGTTACCGCCTAAATAATAAAAAAAAATGTGCTTGCTACAATCTCTAGATGTTAACATTTTCTTTTAAATGCAACATACCATCACCACCTCATCTGCCTTCATGGAAGAAGTAACAAGTGTTTTGCAAAATAACGTCGTGGACAACCTTCTGTAATATTTTTGTACATCCACCCCTTATGTTATAACCCCCAAGGGGTCTTTAAGGTAATAAAATGAAATTAAATACCAATGCACGGATGCCGAGCAAAATGATTTCTCTGTTCCACAGTATTTATAAACCAGCTCCCCCCTATGGTGGCTGGTATCCCCGCGCTAAAGCTAATGTGAATATAGAATTACAAACAATTTCCACTTCATGCATTCCTCTTGTGGAGGAAACAAACAGCGGTCTTCATAGGTATAGCAATCGCTCTGTAGACTTGAGAATAGTATAAGTATATACTGCAATTTTTGTATAAGTATATACTGCAATTTTTGTACATCTGCTGAGTCTGACCGCATTCAATGAAATGGTGTTTCGCAATTGGTCTACCGCAGAACAAGCTTATATGGAAACTAAAATTTCTACTGCAGCTTTGTTGAAATACTGCAGCAAACTGACTGTACAGTTCGGATTTGCGTGGTGTTTTTCAGCTAATGTTATGCTATATGTAACCTATAGCTAATCACTGCACCTTTGCATTTAAACCAAATTACATAAACTTGTGTATTAGTGGATGGATAACTTACCATATAGGATATAACAGTCCAAATATTGCTGTAAACGTGCATCCAACTCCAATTTAGTAGTGCGGTTTGCTGGGCGAGTTGGTGTATCATGATTGTGCATCAAACTCCCATTTGATTTGATTTGAAGCATCTAATCTAACACAACCTTTGGCAGTACTCACCAGGCATAAAGCGCCCCAACTCTGCCAAGTCTGCTTGAAGCATGCGCTCGTCATTGGCCGTGATCATTTCCCCCTTTTGATTATACTTTGATCTTACTTCATCATGCGATAGAACGGAAGCCACCGCAGCCTGTGTTGTGCAAAGGGAAGCAAAATGTTCAGCCGTTTTTCTTGGGAGAAATCAGTCACGATTGGCCCCCACTACTTCCGACAGATAATAGTTTATCACATCATAAAATCCCAGCGTATCGAGAACACTAGGACATGGTTGACGTGAATGGGATTCGAACGTACGACCTTGCAGTCCCGAAGATTGAGACTCGAACAACTGCGCCACGAAACGGCCGCAGAACGTAAGAATAATTTCAGCTGTTTCTTGCGAAGGTTTCAAGCAGGCTGTATACGAGCCAGTCGCAAAAAAGTAATGTTATGTCGCACTCTTGAAAGCAGCCAAGGGGGCTGCTCACACTATCACATGCGACAACTGCATAATTTATCACAAGGGAAACGGCTTTGAGCTCGCGATGGGAGATCTCAAAGCAGCTATTTGTGAATGCGGGATTCGAACTCGCATCCCCGACATCACGAGGCCGTGATGCTATCCACTACGCCACGAGAAGACGACCGCGTACGCTGCGTCTTGCTGTTTAGTATATCTCGTTTTGGTAGGACTAATTATAGTCGCCAGTCCTTAATTGTTAATTTTAGGCGCTAAGCATCGCGTGAGCAGCAGCCGAAGGGCCCAAGCTGCCAAGGCAAAGCGGTTGTGAGGATGATGGCATGGCGCTTTCATGTTTTCATCATCGCTTTAACTTGCCGACTTTGGACAAGGTCCCCCATCTACCGAGGAGAAGAGAAGTTTGCCATTGGCTCCGAGATTCGTACCGCACATACGAACATTTAAGTCTCGGAGGACATAAGCAATGCCGATTGTTGGGGTATATCCCAAAAGAGGGCGACAGCATTCTAGCTGGCGTTTTTGTTTTGCGAGTTTTAGCAGATCGCTGCATGTTGCGTGTTGCATTGCATTTCAACGTGTTTTAGACAGCATTCTAGCCGGTGTTTTTGTTTTACGAGTTTTAGCCGATTGCTGCATGTTGCGTGTTGCATTTCAACGTGCTTTAGTTTACGTTGTGATGTTACCGACATTTGCAGTTCCAATCACCTGCATGGCTTTGCGTCGTAAGCGCGTAATGTTTATTATCCATTTAGATTCAACGGCTTGATTGCTTCAGAGAGCGTCATATGCAGCCCGAGGGCGTATTCTCGGACGACGACTTTCGGCGGTACTATCGCTTTTGCGTGACGTAGTGCACGGTACGTTGTGTAATTCGAGCGGTTTTGATCAACAATGCAGCCAATCAGCTCATCAAGTTTTGCTCAACCAGCCAATCAGCGCGCACTGAAACGTATATATCCGAAAGTGCGCGACGATGCTTTCGGTGCTCGGCCCTCCATCGAGCACTTACGGATATTTCACTTTCAGTGCATGCTGATTGGCTGGTTGTGCTAAATTTGATGAACTGTTGGCTGGTTGAGCAACATCGCTCGAATCATACAACACGCCGTGTACTAACTACGTCACGCGAAAGTGAGCGATAGTATCACCGAATTGATATGCATGTCATCGTCTGAAAATACGTCCCCAGGCTCGTTTAATTTTGAAGCGCGTTTAATTAACCAAGCCGTTGAATCTAAATGTATTATTAACATTACGCGCAGTTAATAACGACGCGGAGACAGGTGAACATAACTGGAAATGTCGCTCAATCGTGGAGGAAATTTTCGCAATGAACGTGCTCGCGCGTCGTGTATACTCTTCCTATAGGGAAAGGAATGCATAGCGCCATATCTGTCACTGATAAGCGAAACAGGACGCACGCATTGTCTCACCGGAGCGATGACTGTTGCGTTGATTAGAGATCAACATTTTTTTTAGGTGGCATATCGATATATAGACGATTCGTACTTACGATTTAATCTGCACGAAAAGTGCAACTACAGCTCTCAAACATAGCATTGAACAAAGTGCGCAGTGAAATGCTAACTCTTAGTTACGTTAGCGCACGAACGACCGAGTTTAATAGGTACTGACATGATTTTTCGGCTATTCCTTTCTTGCGCTAAATGAAAGTGCTAGACCTCTAGATCATTGAAAAAATAGTGACGTGCCTCAGAGTGCTGTCAATAATTTCATATAACAGCTTATCTACAGGTTCGGTTTCGTTTCCAGGAGGATATTGCGTCGTGACGTCAAGACCACGGGTCAAGGCACAGTATGTAGGAGCAGGACATTGGCGATGTTTTGACTCTCCCTCCGGCTCGCCCGGTCGCCTCGTATGCTGCTACTTAATTGTGAGGGCCGATGTATAGCAGCATAGCGAACGGCCGAGCGAGCCGGAGAGTGTGTCGAAACGTCGCAATGTCCCGCTCCCATGTGACCACATACTGTACGTGTCATAACGTAACTACACACTATCCGCATGGAAAACGAAACCGAAATTGGCTGAAGAAAAGGTATTGAATTATTCACTGCTCTCTTGGGCTTGTGACTACTTTTTCTAGGGTTTAGAGCTCTAGAACGTTCATTTAACGCAAACAAATAATGAATAGTCAAAAATATAATGTCAGTATCCCTTTTACCAGAAGAATCAGTTCTAACATTCGGGAAGCAACAAAAGAAGCTAGGCGTACACTCTGGAATAAATTGTACACCCAGGGGTTGAATCACCCGCCGGAGCGTCAGTAACATCTTGGTATATTTTGGTAGCGATGCGCACGCACGCACGCACGCACGCACGCACGCACGCACGCACACACGCACGCACGCACGCACGCACGCACGCACACACACAGACACACGCACGCACACACACACACACACACACACACACACACACACACACACACACACACCACACACACACACACACACACACACACACACACACACACACACACACACACACACACACACACACACACACACACACACACACACACACACACACACACACACACACACACACACACACACACACACACACACACACACACACACACGCACGCACGCACGCACGCACGCACGCACATAGTGGTCCTGCCAAGCTTCTTCAGGGTGATTACTCTTAATGTTTTATTTCGTGTGTGCCGCACTAGGGCCTTCCTACATGACGAAATGTGGTTCTACGTGGAAGTCGGTTTCGTCACAACTCTCAAAGGCCACAGAAGTTGTGTTTGGGACGTTCACATTTTCTTTACTTTGTTGGCGCTGTCAAAGCCAACTTCAAGCAGTTGTAGTGAAGCCAACTTTGTCTAAAATTATAAATATATTATTGTGATTGTACTTCAGGCATCTATTTAATGTGCCGATTCAATCAAGCACGTAAAAAGATGGGCATTTTGGAAATGTTCGTTTTCAAAAATAACTAGGAAGTTAATGATTAAAGATATGTGAGCTCAGAGCAAATAAGTCTGGCTGCAACACAATATTAGTTGCCTTGCTTCATTGACAACCTCAGGCACTACAACAATATATTTTATGGTTCCACACAGACTTACCTACAAAAGTGAACAAAATTCATGCACCTTTGGTACAACACAGCGCTCTTAATACACAACTAAGCAAATGAAAATTAACTGGTAATCTAAAGAAACCAAGGTGAACCTTCAGTAATTCACGAGCAAGTGGCTCATAAAACCGTATGCTGTGCCAAGAATCTAAGTCGAACAAGGGTGGTGACCGTCGTGTGCAGTGCCTTGAGGTAATGCATGTAGCAGTACAACAATACCTGTTTTCCTTTTTTTGATCATGCCACATCAACAGATTAATCGCGATTAAATCATTAATCGCCCCATTGGAGGGTTAGAATTGGAAAGTACTACTGGTAACAAAATCACCTCCAGCGCTTGCCGAATGGATGCCATAGGGCTACAGATGAGCTGCCAAGGGGAGGCCGAGCCCTTCATTAAGAAATGAAAAGGGGGCCGGGCCCCCCTGAGTTTTAAACAACTTTAAAGGATAAGAAAGGCAAGGTACGCAAAAGGAGAATTATTGTTTGGGGACAAGATAAGCCACACAAGGTGCAATGTTTTCTTAGAGTGAATGCTTGCTTCGTGATAGCCTGCAATGACATCGGTAATTAGCAGTGCCATTTATTAGCTCTGTATTAAAAGAAGTTTTAAAGATCTGTCAACAAGCTAGCTCTCCAAGCAAAGTTTCCCAGACCGCAATGATAATTAGCAATTTGCAAGGTAAGTTTCGGGAATCTTCAACCACCAATCCCAGATTATCGATTTAGATGCGCATGTATGTACATTGCGGTCAACTGTTTATCAGAACACATGCGTGTAGATCACGCGGGAATTTTAACCGCTGGCAAGTTTGTAGCAGCCCAGCTTTGCAGCAGATGTGGTTAGTGGCACTGGCACCTTTGTGCACCTACAGTTGCTGTATTTAAATACACGCCCGTAAATGAACACAGCTTCAGCCGGCAGTTGCAGCTTAGAGGGATAGCTGAAGCTGCACTTTGGAGTGATTCCTTTAGTAGTGCATGGATCGCACACTGTACAAATCCATAAGACACATCGACATGCATGGAGCGCATGGAGCGGCTGATGATGATGATGACGATGATGTACCTCTGTCATGGCTCGCACCCACTAAGGGGGATAGGCCAAGAATCGGGCGGCAGTAGGAATGCTAAAGAAAATTCATATTTGAAAACAAGAAAATAAGAAACGCCAAGTAAAAGACAAAAAAAGGCACATGTCGCAAAACTATGTCGGCGTCTCCTGTCGTCGTCGTCACGGTAAAGCAAGCGGCTCGTGCTCGCGCTCGGCCCGCGCTCGTGCCACTGCTCCCGCGTTCGTCGTCGTCTTCCAAAGCAAGCGGTTCGTGCTCGTGCTCGGCGCCACTGTTCCCGCGTTCGTCGTCGTCATCGTCTTCCACAGCTGGCTGTGTTGCCGCTCATCATTCCAGCGTTGAATTTCACTTCTCTTGTGCTGTCGTAATGGGGAGACCGCGTTTACGGGGTTATGAGCCATTGCTTAAGGAAGTATGGACCATTAGCGGTGCATCACTGCATGCTTCGCACCTCCACATGTTTCACGTTAGTGGAGCTGCATTTCGCTCAATGGGTTATCTGACACTTGCGCATACAATTTAATTCACCGCTCAAACCGAGCCCATGACTTAATCGTGCTAACTGTAATAACTAATAAAAACTAAAATGGCAAGGAAGGCGTTCATAATGGCCAAATTGCTGAGGGAGTTAAAGAAAACAGTG
This sequence comes from Dermacentor silvarum, assembly GCF_013339745.2. Classification (NCBI taxonomy): domain Eukaryota; kingdom Metazoa; phylum Arthropoda; class Arachnida; order Ixodida; family Ixodidae; genus Dermacentor; species Dermacentor silvarum. The sequence goes on from NC_051158.1 coordinate 5,761,353, forward strand.
ATGGTTTCGCTAATACTTCATGGTAAAAGACATCATCAAGCTTGTCCTAAAATAATACTAGGGACGGCTTGGCCACACGGCGAGCATTTTCTTCACCGCTGGGGTGTGCAGCCTCAGTAAAGCAAAATTTCTTGCCAGTGCAAATGATGGCAGCTGTGACAGGCGATCGAACAAGTACATTATTAAAGTTTCAAATCTATCGCTGTAAAATTTTTCTGACGAATATTTCCCTGCGCCCAAGGCTGTCAGAACAATTACACAGTTTTCAACTACGTCTTTTCTCATGGCACGTCTAGTTATAGCGCTCGTCGTGCTCTATAAAATTTTAAAGCCCTAAGAGTATGGGTGTTACGCATAGGACAAGCAAACACTCTCAAGGGTGCAAGCATTTTTCGAATAAACTCTTCGGAGATGCGATTTTGTGAAGGCCTTTTAAAGGAGGAACTATATATATAAATGAAAAGAGATGACCACCGGGGTGTGTGATACTGGAGGATCGAGGTATGCAATGCGCATAACATGGCGCATGCAATGAGACGCACCAAGAAAAAAAAAAAGGCAAACCATAAACCTTCTTGCATGCACTTACGGGATACTGGAAATAGTCGCCGGCGAGAAGACGTCGAAAATCAGCCTTAGTTTCCTGTTTTTACTGCATAAAAAAGTGTCTTGTTTTTACCTCAGCCGTTGCGACCGGTCCTGCCATTACACGGTCAGTGGCTTGACGGAGTGATAACCAGGTGGGCAGACAACCGGAATCTGTCGCCATTGGTATGCGCTAAACCCTTTCCACAAGGAGACCGGACAAGGGCCGGCCTATAAAAGCGAAATCAATAGCTGAGCATCGACACGTTTTTTGTCAACCTTCATACGACTGCCCTTCGTCATGAAGCCGCAAGCGTTGACCGTAGTCGTAGCCGTATTACTCGCTGGAGCTGTGCTGTGTCATGCTCAAGGTAAGCACGGCCTAAGTTTACAGCAGTGTCCTCGTCACGATCTCTATAACCGGGTTGACAATCGGGCTAGTTGGATGAACGGATTCTACGAGGCATATTTGCCAGATACATAATTAAAGCGGGACGTTGAAGTTGACGGGACTAACGGGACTCGTGCTAGACAACTGTCGTTTGCACGAGAAAAGGTTGCTTTTCGCCCGTGAATGGTGTACATATGTGTGCAGTGCGACTCGAAGTAGACCCGCGGATGCCCACACGCGCTATATACTATTGACCCTTTTCGCGGCGATCCCGTGGGCGCTGCCATATTTGATCACGTGGTGACGCGTCCATTGCTTGCCTCAACTGCCTCCGCTTGCCTCCTCGTTTACAATGGAAGTGTATGATGCCGGCTAAGCTTAGAAAACAGGTTTTCTGAGATATCGTAGACGGTGACTAGGTGGACAACACGAAGCTGCAAAAGCGCTTTCGGAGCTGATTAAGCTATGTCCAAGCGGCGCAAGCAGTGCTTCTTCTAAAAGCGGGACTAACTATGTATTCCGAGCTTTCCGATTATGAATTGAGTCAGGATTAGTGTGTTTTGCTCTATGTTCTTTATTCGGCAAATATTTTGAAGCAGTGACTTCTCAGTTTCTGACTCAGTGAAGTTACTCGGTGCGGCCACTATCTCATTATTTTCTGCCTAATCACTCGCGCGTGTGCTCAGTTCCAATAGATTTGTTCTTGCTGCGCACAAGGCTTGAAACGTAGCTGTTTTGTACATTGTAATACCTTAATTGTAGCAAATATATATTACAGCTAGTAACTTGCTTACTCTTGTGGACCGTCACGAAACATTCAGCTTCGACCATTCGCGCGCCATAGGTGTAGTCCGTCATTTATTGTGCGTATACAGTGCGCATATATTGAAGTGTGCGCCCATTCACTTATTCTTGATACGTCGGCGTAAGTTTTCCTGCCATTTGGGACAGATGTACGTGCGCGAAACTTACTATGACAGGAAGCGGCGCTACTCCCTTTGTCATTGTTTAACGAGTGGTACTCACTCTTGCCGACGTTCTGGGGATGAAGTCCTTTCTTTGAAGGTTAGCGATACAAGGCTGGCGGATGAGCAAATTTCTGTGTCCTCGAGGAAAGCCGTACATCACGAAGTGCCGGTAACACGTTTCGAACAGTTGCAGCAGCGGTCCGCGAACTTGGCCACACAGATTCATTCTATTCCTTAACATGCCAGTCGCTATTTTTGCAGCCAACTACTGCACACGTCTTCAATCCACATGGTTCAATCTAACATGATTGGAGCACAGCGTGTTAGCGAAAACTCAGTTTCATTTCCGACAGCTGATCTCACAGAAGCAAGGCAGAAGCGGTAATGGTTTCGTATTCGTGCGCGGTCGCTGAGGAGAGGTATGGCGCGCCGCCGTGAGCGCCATCTCGTTTCTCTAAAACAAACTGCTCCGCGAAAAGGGTCAATATACGCTCCATGTAGCTGGTGTTCGGCACATGCGGATCACGGAGCCCCTTGCGGGCTGGCGACGCGTTTACAAATCATATCCGCGGCCTCCGCGATCGAGTCCGCCTTCCGCGTCCGATTTCGGAGGCCATGTTTATTCCGTACAAGTACTCCTTGAGTAGCACTCCTGCAACGGCGGTTTCAAGTACTCCTGCAACAGTGGTTCCACTGGTAGCCAGGCATTGCCTTGCCCTGCGCGCCTGAAAAGGCCGCATTTTTGCACATGTAACCAATTTGGCCACGTGAATCGAGTGCCACGTGACTATGTCCACCTGTGCACCCAGGCACTTCAGCATAATTAAACAACGCTCGTGTGTTACTTTCCGTGGCGTAGCAGAAACACATCGTGCTAGCGCCCACAGGGTTATGTTTGTCTGACTGCGCGCCAAGATGACTTGAACACGTTACCAAATAAAGTAACCGATTACTTCATTCGAGGCTTTTATTGATTACAGCGACATGCATCGCCCAAGAAAGTAGAATGAACAATTAATAAACAATTGTGGAGAAACCATCGGCGATGATTGGCAATATAAGCGAATATATAGTCCGAAGGAACGAACGAGAGAGAGAGAGAGAGAGAGAGAGAAGAGAGAGAAAGAGTGCGATCGAACGTTTTTCCTGCCAAGTACGGCCACCGACCGACCAACAACGAAAACTGTCGAAAGAGCCACAGAAAACTATTCGATTTAAAAATAGTTGATAACTTTAGGCTACTTTCCACACAACATCTAACGTTGCACATACGAGTATACAATAAATAGAACGAGGCGGCCTGTCCTTTTGCTGCTTTCTATGAATCCCTTCACACGCTGTAAATTGAACAATTGCTTTCCGACAACTTGTCGGTTCTCTTCCCTCGATTTCTCGTGACGTCAGCAGCGAGGCATGGAAACCCACAATGTACACCTGGCGACAAAATAAGGCAGCACAAGAAAATCTGAGAAAAATTCTCCGCAGCCTGCAGCAGTAGCCAGTAAAGCTCTATACGACAACGTTGTTAGCGTATTCTAGTCGAAGCCCGAAATCCAAATACCAGGCTGCGTTTTGAGACTGCGGAGATATTCAGCGTTTGCTCAGATTTCATGCCCCGGCTTATTTTGTCGCCGGGTGTACATGCTGGAGAGAAAGGTGGTATTTACGGGATAATACGTTTCTTTTGCTTTTCCCGGCCAACATGCTGCAGGAGCAATGCATTTTCACACGATTATGGCGATCGCGTTTTCACCTGAAATTGAATAATAGGACTGCAGAAGGGCTTTTACTGGTATTCCTAAAACTCGTAGCTTTTTGTTCCAATGTATGAAAGCCCGATTACCCGCACTCCAGTTCAACATAGAGTACAGAATTGCCGCCAAATTTAAATGCTCAAAGCAGCGTCGCTCGACACAGCCTGTCCGGTCAATAAAGTAACTGGTTACACGTAATTACCCGTCGTGACCGCTTAGTGGGCGTGGCGCTGCTAAGCACGAGGTCACGTGATCAAATCCCGGCCGCGGCGGCCGCATTTCTGGGGGGGGGGGGGGGGGGGGGAGAAGCGCACCAACGCCCGTGTAACGGACATTGGCTGCACGGTAAAGAACTCTAGGTGGTCAAAATAATCCGCAGTCTCCCGCCACGACGTGGAACCATAATCGAATTGCGGTTTTGGAACGTCAAACTCAAAATTTATTTCTTTTATTTGGTTACATGTAATTGGTTACTAAAAGGAGTAATTAATTATATGTAATGTGTTACGAACAACTTTGGCACCAAGTTACACACTGAATGACTTTGCATGTTTTCTTCTAATTGTCATTTATTTCCATATGCATCATCTGCCGCGGTAGTCCAATTGCTATGGCGCGCATGCGCTGCTAAAGTCGAAGGTTCGGTCACGGCCGCGGCGGCCGCATTTCGATGGGACCTAAATGTAAAAAACGCTCCTGCACTTATGTTAAATTTCACATTCAAAAATCCCGGGTGGTCAAAATTAATACGGGGTTCCCTATAATACGGCCTGTCTCGTAGTAAGATCACGGTTCCGGCAGGGTATTGCGGCTACACGCTGCTACATGCGGGGCCCGATGTAGCAGCATATTCGACACAACCGAGCGAACTGGAGCGAATGCCAAAGACATCCCGACGCTCTGCTCTCACGTGACCACCTCATGACGTCACTACACATACGGCTCCACAGAAACGAAACCAAAACTGTTCGTAGAAAACATTTCATGATAAATTATTTAGGGCGCTGAGGCTTTTCAGTTTGTTTAATACATCGCGATTCCTCTAGGCCCTCCGGCAAGCACTAGTGATTTGTTGAACTAATTCAAAATTTCAAGGTAAATTGCGTCAGACGATTCGTTAAGTACGAATTACACGCAAGCGGCAGACATGATAGCTTATGATTGCAATTCTAATATACGATAAAACATAATTCGGTTACGCGGAAACTCAAAGACAAAGCCTTTTTCCAGCTGCCGTTAGTGGCTGTGGCCGCTAGGTGCCGGCAATGTTTTTTGGGGTGAGGACAGAACGAGCCCACAAAAAAATCCCGACGAACTATAGAGGCTAACCGATTCGGTGAAAACTATTAACAATTAGAAAATCTTACGTCAAAGTTTTTTTTTAAAAGGAGAAAAATAACACCACACTGTTTACTACCATTCTGCAGTGCCACTTCCCGGCTTTCCTCGTCCGATCCAATGCGGCCCGGGCGAGGTGCTGAAACAGTGCCAGAGCAGCACTTGTGCCGAGTTGAGCTGCGCCAACCCGAGGCCGTCGAACAAGTGCAGCTACGACTGTCGCACGGGATGCTTCTGCGCCAACGGTTTCTTCAGGGACAGCGCAAGGCGCTGCGTTCCCAGGCACCTCTGCTCATAAGCCCTGGCTGGCTCAAGAATGAAGAAATAAAACACACTGACGCCCGCTCGAGGCCGTTTCACTTGACTCTGCTTCTCATGTCGTCTGTCCAGACGATGCTTCCAAAGTCATCTGGACAGAAGTGACATCAACTTGGTTTCTGAAGCTAAGCTGAATTCATCCGAGTACCGCTTCGTCCTGGGGATTTAGTGGACGTGTAACTTTAAAGAGACACTATACGCAGCAACACTAAATCAGTTAAGGCAGCTATAAAGTTATTATTTTACAACTATATTCCTTTACTACAGAACTACTTAAGACGGCCGGATTACTAACCATAAAAAACCGGGCGAAATTGGCACGCTTAAAGGTAATGTACCAACTGTTACACAACCACCTAAATATAGACAAGTCCCGTTATATTAAGCAATCCGAAGCAAGAACTACCCGCCAGAAACACTTTCACACACTTGCTTCTTACAGATTCCACACAGATGCCCTCAAATTCTCGTTTTTTTCCCCTGGCGATCAGAGAATTGAATAACCTGACGCCCTCCATTACCAGTAGCACATCCTTAGCCCATTTCTCTGAACTAATCGAAAGCGATTTGCTAGCCTCACAATTTTAGAACAGTTTCATATTGTTGCCTTTGTTCTCATTTAACTCAAGTACCAATGTCATTTTGTCTGTACAATATACCTTTGTAGAATTTGCGGTATAACTTGCTTCTGTAGATTGGACGACGTCTAGTTGTACCATGCTTGTTTGTTGTTGTTGTTGTTGTTGTTGTTGTTGTTGTTGTTGTTGTTGTTGTTGTTGTTGTTTTTGCCTTGTACTAAATCCCTGTCTCCTTTTGCTCTCCTGTTATAAACCCTATTGGGATTGACAGTATGTATACATAAAATAAAAATAAATATTAATTTCATTCAACGAATGACCAAATCAACAAGTTGAACAGAATGGTATAACTCGCCCATACTGAATTCACCGGCCGAGAGCTATAGTATGTCCCGGTGAAGCCACAGGTGTGAGAGTACTTTTTCACATTTGGATGATTTTAGCACAGGAAAACGTGTCGAAATTTGATAGGCCGAGTCTTCATCTCCTTTAGTATAACCAGAGTAGTCCTCCTTCCTTCACCGATGAACAATTAAATATGCCCGAGTTGACGCTGTCAAAATCTGTGACGTCACGGCGTGGTGGTGCAAGATCACGTTGACGTCACCACTCGCCTATCGCGTCTGCATCTTTTGTGGCTGAAGCAGCTCCCGCTAAGGGTTTTGGCCATACCTTCTATCGAGTGACTATGAAATTTGCAAAAATTCCGCGGACGGATATGTCAAGACGGGGGGAGAGAGGGGGGTAGAGGTAAATGCAGAATAGTTTGAATAAAGTTTGTCCATGAGCACTCCTTTTTTGGGATACATATACGCACTTTATTAACGACCAATTACCTTTGGACTGACAAGCAACTCATAATTTTTAGACCACATTTACTTTTTAAGTGAGTTTTTTTTTTTGTGGCCGATTTCATCTGCTTCAGGAACTTCTTTGAATGAACGTGTTCGAAAAAAATATCGCTCTAGTATATGACGACGAGGGCTGACACGAAAGGGCGACGCAGACACGTTTTTTAAAAATTTCCTGGTATGCATTTTTTGTCATCTGGCGCCGCCTCATCCTTCGACACCTTTAAAATGTTTTCGCGAACTGAAGCTATTTTTCGTAAAACTTGATGGAACATCCGTAAAGTTGTAAAACATACTCAAATTCAAACTTTACACACAATTCGGGAGAATCGGCACGTGTGATTACTGCTATTACAGATGCGTAATTTAATCGTACAGTTTAACCTATTACTCTTGTGTAGTAAATTTTAAAGTCTGCGCTTAGACTAGAACGTCAAAAATACGAGAGGAAATAACTAAAGCGATCGATACGGGAGATCCTCTCCTTCTGGTATAATTCAAATTTTTTCTTATGCCCACACAATGCAGCCCAGACGAGACCAGCCTAGTCCACCTTAATCCACCTTACTTTAATTTGTACCAATCTTTATCCACCTTATTGCACTATAACCCACCTTAATCCACTTTGACTCACCTCTCATCACTTTACTTCACCGTAATCACTTTACTCCACCTTAAGCCATCTTACTCTAACTTGTTCTGTCTTTAATTCTGCATTACAAACGACGTCATACAAGACGCTGATGACGTCACTGAGGATGATTGTTCTTACCACTCGTTTCCTACAACGTCGGCTTTTCTGCCTCATGGGACACATAATGTTTTCGCGTTAATAATACGTGATACATATACGGCGTTTTGTGTATCGATTCCCGTTCTCCATAACTAAGCAAGCCTCGCTTACATGGACAGATCTCATGGATGTGTTCTGCCTAATTTTTGTGTTTAAAACTATGCATGGTAGCTTAAAGTGCATGTGCAGCAAACCAAATATTTCATAACCTATTCTTCTGCTTTCCCAGGAGGACAACTGTTCTTTAAATGTGTTATCATCGCCAGCAGAAATGTCCAGAGTTACTTTGACGGTTGTTTATTATAGCATTCATAAAGCAGTGGAGCATTCAATTTGGCTCCAAGCAGCAGTGCAGGCGAGTTCGGCCATCGGAATTCATTGTCTACCACAGTGTTAGACAGCTTGTCCATGCAGAAGAATATATATATATATATATATATATATATAATGTTTATCTATGGCATGTCTGCGATTTGTTTGGAGGAAATTATTTCCGCCCAAAAGTCCAGCTTCGGCAAATGAATGTGACGTGACCAATTCATGTGTTTCACAGGAACAGCAGCTTTAATGCGCGCTTTCTTGTCGAGTGCAACCAAGTTTCCTTTAACCGGTATCACGCCGGTATGCGCTCGTTTTCGGGAGCCGCTTCCGAAGATGGCGCAGTCTACAAATGTGGGTCGATGTGTGCTGGAGCCTCTCGTTTTTTTCATGGAGCCACTGTGTATGGTGCGACTGGGGTTACTTGGCTTGTGACGCTCTTCAGTGAACTTTTTTGATGCTAGCTTGGGTATGTACCATTGCGTACGTACCACTGAGTATGCGCCAATGAAGTTCACGAGCTGTGCGGCCATCTTCTCCCCCGCTCCCTCTCCCCGGCCCCCAATGTCAGCCAAAAGAGGTCGAGTGACTAGTGCGCCTGTGCTCGATTCCATGATCTCCCAGTCAGCTGCATTGACTGCCTTATTCTGCCATCACATCTGGTCGTGGTTGAGGTTCATGCCACTGAAGACTTCGCGGCGGAGTAGACTCATGTGGTAAACCTTGAATACATCTCGACGCATGTGCGCCAACTCTGTCTTCTACTATTACTTGCAGAGCCGTCTAGCTAGCCTCGTTTACCCGACGGCAGGCGCCGCATACAGGAACGGTCATCGCGATTTCTCTCCACCGTGGTCAAGCGCGTCGTATAGCTAACAAGAACTTTCCACTTTGGCCCTGACTTCGACTTGGCGGAAATGCTCCAGGTTTAGCGCATCGACTCCCGAGTCAGCGACGTCCAAAACAGCCCCGATTTCCAAAACCTCGAAGTGCGCATTGATCGCCGGAGCAGCTTTGTCCGGTGCCCCGTCTATGCGAGTGAGTTCCGCATTGATGCCGAAGGAGATAGTTGAACTGCACAACGGCTCCCCCTGGGTTTCGCAATGGTCTTGCCACTCTCACTTCGAGTGACGTGCATGGCCGTGTCTCCCCTCGGTTCGTCAAGTCTTGCCCAGCGGTTGCCGTGTAGCTCTCTGACTGGGCCCCTCCCTCACACCCAGACTACGCGCGTTCGGCTCAGGGGTTCGCCAACAACTCACAGCACTGCCTCACGCTTCTGCATAATGCCCTGCCGTTTGGCGAGACGCCTCTGCTTGGCGAGTCTCTTTGTGCTATAGACCTTCAAAGTCGAAGACATCAGAAATTATTATTTATAACCTATTTATGTTTTGCGTAGATGTGTGTTGTGCTTGATTCAGAAGTTCTACGTAGGTAATTACGGCCGCGGGCAATGTCGTCCTCTAATGACACAAGAAACAAGAAAAACTGCTTCCTGGCGCTGTTTCTGTAAGGAATAACACTGATTG